>NC_137007.1:24877200-24882200 GCF_032717465.1 Coenobita brevimanus | reverse complement strand
ATGTATTTCCTGGTGTGGGAGGCCTAGCGACACCTGGTGGGCCCTTACAGGTTGTCATTAATCGCGTGAGAGGATGGTCGGCTCATCTGCATACCCTCATTTGAATTTTATAATAAGATTTTGCTTCCCATGGCCTGTGTCTTGGGAGGCCCTGTCGCTTGCTCCCTTCCTCGCTCTCACTCCTACTCACACGCTTCCACTCACACCCTTATTGTTACCCGCATTCTCACTCAGTTTCTCACATTTCCACTCTTACCCTCACTCATTCTTACTCGCACTCTTACTTTTCTCATTTCTACTCTCGCTCACTCAGTTTCTCACACTCGCTTACACTCACTTGCATACTGATGATTTCACTCCCATTTAAACCTACTCACTCTTGGTTGTACACTCACTAAGCGTATCACACGTATTTACTCTTCCTTTCTCACACTTATTCACGTACATTCTCGTGCATACTTACTGTGCATATTTTCTGTTTCACTTTCCTTTAAGCTTACTCACTCTTACACTCACTTTCACCCAGTGGTCACCCTTGGACTCACTCGTATACTCTCCTGCTGTCTTCCACTCGCTTACTCACTCACTCACTCTCACATACATTCTCAGTGCCTCATACACGCTTTCACTTACGCGGATACCCAACTGATGTCCCACACTTACTCGCTCACTCTCGCTCGCTCATTGCCTCACACCCTGTCATGCACTCACACTATCTTACTCACTTGCACTCTTCCTCAGTATGACATTCATTTACTAATTAAAACTCACTCTTTGACATACACTCACTTGCACTCTTAGACCCTTACTTTCTCACGCTGAAATTCCTATAACTCATTTCTTTGCATTTACATTCACACACACACACACACACACACACACACACACACACACACACACACACACACACACATACATACACTCACTCTCTCTCTCTCTCTCTCTCTCTCTCTCTCTCTCTCCTGCACCCATTCTTCTCACACATTCTTGTCGCACACACTGACACATTCCATATCTGCTTTTCTCTCTCGTGCTGGACTGCGTGTCTCAGTGCGGAAAGTAGGTGTGTTTTGAGTGAATATGAGTGTGTCTAGGTGTGTGCTTTCGTGTGCGTCTGAGATTAAGTTTGTGTGTGTGTGTGTGTGTGTGTGTGTGTGTGTGTGTGTGTACGGGGTGGGGGGAGGGGAGTGCGTGTGCTCTTGCATCCCGCAGTGTTTGCGTTTGTATATTGAATGTATGGTAATGCTCGGTGTAGTGCACACACGCACACATTCTTACTGGTACACACATATGCACTGCATCATCCACATTGTCTGACACACACACACACACACACACACAAATACATACATACATACAATCACCAGTGTTCATGGAAGTGCACACGAAGACACGCATACACACTGAAACATATATACAGTATTGTGCAAGATACATGAACACGTAAATGGACGGGAGTGGAGCGCATTGGAATGGAGGGAGGAAGTGGGACGGTGGGATGGAAGAAGGAAATGGAGGAAGGGAAGATAAGAACAAGTTGGAGAGAGAGAGGTAGGCGCAGGAGTGGAGGAAGGCAGGGAGAGAAGGACTGGGGTGTTATGAGGCAGTGGAGGAGGAGATGGAATGGAGAAATGGAGGGAAGGAAGGAGGGAGGAAGTAAGATGCGTTGTGGACAGGCGGAGGAACCACAAGAGGGCAGTAATGGAAGGGAAGAGTGAAGTGAGGTAGGGAAGTGAATGGAGGAAGCAGAAAAGAGAATAGGGAAGGAGGGAGTGGAGGGAGGGAGTGAAGAGAGAAGCAGGAGAGTGAGACTTGACATACTGGAGGGAGGAAAAGGGTGAGTTTGAGAGGAGGGAGGAGGGAGGAGGGGAAGTGGAAGTACAGGGGGAAGAGAGATTAGCAAGAGGAGGGAGGAAGGCAGTGAAAAAGAGGGAGGGAATGGAGGGAAGGAGGAACAGAATGGACGGAAGGAGAGGCTGAAGGTACTAGAGGGAAGGAAAGAGGAAGTGGAGAGAAAGGGGAACTGCAGGTGCTGGAGGAAAGGAGAGAGTGGAAGGAGATACTGGAGGGAAGGATGGATGGAGTGGAGTGTAAGCCGACAAATTTTACAGCAAGTGGCCGACCATGAAGCACAGATAAGACTGATTGAACTGCCGCCTCACATACGCACATACACACCTACACACGTACACAGTCACAAATGTGCGCACCAGCGCCTGCAGTACATAAAGAATTAATACCCACCAACACACACACACACACACACACACACACACACACACACACACACACACACACACACACTGAAGGACATAAGAAACATACATATAAATGCATCCAGGAGACCATTTCCTACTTCCGCACCCCATCACACGTTCATAAAAGTATGCACAGACAGAAAAGGCAGTGCATAAGCAAACAGCGATATATACATAAGTGCTATTATCCAACCTATATAATAATACATACATACTCATACCATATGTACGGATGTACAGCCACGGTCATGCACACGTTCTCTCTCTCTCTCTCTCTCTCTCTCTCTCTCTCTCTTCATACGAAATACATCACAGTGTAAAAATTTGTGCGGTGTGGATTATTATTCAGGCTGTATAGTTCACTGACCCGGCCATTCCACTTTCCGGCTTCCACACAGCTTCCATGTAGTAATGTCGGGTTTTATTTCATTTCTATATCACTTTATTTTTTGCGAGATTACTAAGTTAGAGGGAATTTTGTCTTTTGTGTGTTTGTGCCTTTTTTAATATTTTGTATGTGTTAAATTCGTGTTTTATTTCATTTCCGAAGGCATTTTTTTTTCTACGGGTCAATAGATGTCGTGTTTTTGTATGTTTTATAAACGGGCTTGGTGTAACATACATCAGTGTCATTTAAACAACACATCACAAACATTAAAATTAAAATAACACCAAGACTCAATGCTTTGAGGTCACTTGCCCATACAACATTCGGACACAACAAAGAAACCACCACCACAGTATACAAACAATACATACGTTCAGTGATGAATTATGCAAGCCCTGCCTGGACTTCTAACCTGACCAAAACACACTACAACACTCTACAGACCATATAGAACAAGGCCCTAAAAATAATCACAGGCTGCACAGCTACTACACCCACAGACCACCTACATCAAGAAACCAAAGTCCTCAAAGTCAAGGATCACCTAGATATGAGAGGCACCCAGCTTCTTGCTGCAGCCTACACAAACCCACAGCATCCACTACAGTACATGGGAGCACATCCACCCACACCAAGGAACATCAAAACAACACCCAGCACACGATACCATACACAAATACTGTCATTTCTCCTCCCTCGCCCACCTCAGACCAGCTTCCAGAAACATATCCACACTCAGATCACTCGCCGCTCCATTCAGTCATTTAAAGACAACACACAGCTGCATGCACGGCCTCCTGACATCCATCCTTCTGAATCCTATCTTCCTCGTTAAGACAGGGTCCACCTGGCCAGGCTGAGATGTGGGCACCATCCAGCCCTCTTAAGCTACCAGAAGAGGCTGGATGACTCGGTCGCTGATGCCTGTCCAGGATGCAACACAGCACCCCATACTATTAAGCACAATATGGAAGACTGCATTGCACAGAATCACCTACGCCAACAACACAACATACACTCTTTGAGAGTTATGTGGGAAAGCCCGGTCTCGGCCATGGCCTTCCGAAGGGACTCTGGGCTGTTCGGCCAGACTGCCTAGGGAACAACTACTACTACTACTACTACTACGGGCTTGTATTTTGTGATTTGTTCTATTTCTCTGTACATTTGTATTCGCTGAGATTACGAGAAAGATGTGTTTTCATGGCTGCAGCTGCTGATGTGGACCTTTTAGTCTCTTCAGTACAATGGTGTCCTTTTACTTTTCTTCTTGTTATCCCCAGACGATTTTATTCAGCTTATGAAAAGCCTCGAACAGTGAACTGGATAGAAACAGTCTCCACTAACCAAATGGGTGCGATGGCGTCTTGTAAGTGATGTTCTTGCTAACTTGACGATTTCTTTCAGCTTCATATTGAAAGAGTTGAGTTCATTATTATTTCATATTTTTTTTTTTTTATACGAGAATGACGTATGTTATGAGTGTTTTTGTGTCTGTTGTCGTTATTGTGGACCGTTTAATCCCTCCGGTACACTGATGACTGAATATTTATATTATTGCTAAGATCGTGAGATTTTTATGCAGCTGGTGACTGAGGGAGACTGTCATAAGTAAAACCAGTCCATTAACCCATTATTACAGTGGTCTTATTACCGTAGCTCCTTCGCTGCGGCGGCGTGGTATACTGGGTAACTCTTGGTATTCTCACACTATTTTGTTAACTTAGGAAAGGCCAACCTCGCTGAAGGGGTTAGTGCATGCTGTTACAAACCCCTGCTGCTTGAAAAGTCTGAGAGAGAGAGAGAGAGAGAGAGAGAGAGAGAGAGAGAGAGAGAGAGAGAATTGATTTATTTTATTGCCAAATTAATAATGTTACATAAAATACAATAATACATTTATCTGAATAACTGGCAGATATAGCTGGCCAGGCAGAGCTCAGTGTAGCTAGCCCTATAGGCGTAAATAAATATATTAATGCTAGGTGACACACGGCTTTACAATTTAACAAGATATGCAGAATGATATTACAGTATACAACTTACTAATTTTGAAGTTGGCAAGAATCAAATTGATTAATTAAAATAAATTCATGAAGCCCGTAAGAAAAGGTATGAAAGCAATATTGTAACTGTTATGGTAACTACTGAGTAAGAAAAAGTCGACATTAATAGGCTAACATTAACTAGTATTGATCTATAAAGTGCTGCTTGATCGATCTTTTGAACACACGTATAGATGTGGCATGTCTGAGTGATTCGTCCAAGGTGTTCCATAATTTTGGCTCCCCTATAACTAAGACAACGTTGTGTATGTGAGGGTCTGCGGTATGGTGATCGCAATAACTCCTGGGCTC
>NC_137007.1:24853731-24877100 GCF_032717465.1 Coenobita brevimanus | reverse complement strand
TTAATTAAGATCTGCACCAATCACTCAGTATGAGGCTTTGGTGTACTGACCATGCGCTGAGGCAGTTTTCATAACACCAGCAACCCCAAGTCTCCACCCTCACATTCCCACCTAGGACGTCAGGTGGTGGGGATTCTTAAACTTACTGTTGCCGTAAGTTAGCAATAGAGTCTCAGCCAGTAGGGGGTGGCGGGTGGGTGTTTCACAGAGTCAATCACACGCTAACAGAACTCTACGCTCACGACTTCTCATATTTCATCACCATCTGCCCTGGAATTGCTTAAACTGAGGTGGCCAAACTTTCCTCATGAGAACATCAGTGTGGTCTTGTTCGGAATGTTAGCCATTGGACCCATTAGTGTTGTGGGTGCAGTTTCTCTAAACTTCTGTCAGGGTCTAGAGGTGGCATACATACATATACGAATACATAAATGCATACATAGAAACTCAATAATAATAGTAGGGAGGCAAGTGAAATTATGTTGTTTGTCACTCATATACAGTAAATTATATGCAGGATTTGAAGCAGTGAAAATTAAAGACCTGAATGGTGAATGAATGGATAAGGGTTATTTCCGGAGCGCAAGTGCTGAGATTACTATTTTTTCATCTCCCTGCATTCTATCTGGGAACTTCAAGATTCATATATATTAGGATACAATGATGCTGACTGATGATAACGATCGTGATGTGATAGTTGGTAACGGGTGACAATATGATGACGACGACGATGATGACGGTAGTGCGATTGGGAAAGATAGCAGATATTTCTAGTATGAACATTGCATCTAATACTAAAGGGTATGTGAGTAAAGCAGATGAACCTTTGTAAATATTGTACAGTGACTGAAGGAAGAGAATGGATGGAAGCGAGTGGAAGGGAAGGATGGAAGCTGCCAGGAGTGTGGTGGCAGAAAGTCGATGGAGGTCGGGAGAGGAGGAAGGAAGGGCAAAGTATATGGAGAGGTGAGTTAAGCAACAGAAACTAACATGAAGTTGATAGGTGGGAGGGAGAATAAAAGGAGGCGAAAAGGAGAGAAGTGTAATGAAATTGGGGAAGTGAGAGAAATGAACTGAGAAGGAAAGCATGAGGGGGGAGAAGACTATAGGGAGAGAATGGGGGAACAGAGGGAGGGGGGTTATTAAGGGAGAGTGGGGGAACGGAGGGAAAGTTACATATTGAATGCAGGCCAACTTTGCATAACATATCCTGAGAAGTAAGAAATTTTTGGAGAAGGCACAATCAGTAAAAAAAAAAAAAAACAAAAAAAAAAAAAGTCATCTTGTTAGGCTTTACTTTCTGAGTTATAGGTTTGAAATGTTGTACTGATCTTTATTTTCTCTTTGAAAATTCATATATTATTGATTTATGTCATCTGCTTAGGTATTATAAGAACAAACGGAATATTTAGTTATTAGTTACTGAAAATTACCAGACTCTCGGCCTCTCTGAAATTTTAGAAGGAGGATCATTTACTTGTTTCAGGTCATTACACTTGTAGGTAATAACATTTATTTTGTCCATCGTTCAAAACAACAGTCAATCATCGCTATAATAAGTCTGGGATTCCGAAATATGAACAGAGATTCCAACTCTTCCATCCTTCTTAAATATTACTGGTTGGTCTAGCATCATCGCATTAGTTTTCGACGCAACCGCAGACACCAAGAGGGAATCATTAGCTTCATGTCCATTTACCTGATGGAAATGGTTCGCTGCCCAACTTGAATGGAAAGTTAGACACATGGAGTTTATGAACCAATATTATGAGGCAGGGATGAGTCTCCGTATTTTCCAATTAACGAACCCTCCAATCTGACTACACCTGGAACTAGAAAAGGGTATGGGATCTGCTCCAGGTAAGAAAAAGAAAAGGCTATAGCGAGTGTAACTGTAATGGTCCAGATGGATATAAAACCAGGGTGATGGGAGGTTTTGCATGTATTTCCTGGTGTGGGAGGCCTTAGCGACACCCAGTGGGCCCTGCAGGTTGCTGATTAATGGCGAGAGGGGGATGGTTTGCCCATCTAATAATTTGATGTTTGAATTTTATAATAAGATTTTTGCCTCTCATGGTCTAAATCTTGGGAGGTCTTGTTGTTTGCTCCCTTCCTCGCTTCTCACTCCCTACTCACACGCGTCCACTCACACCCTTATTGTTACCTGCATTCTCACTCAGTTTCTCACATTTCCTATTTTTTACCCTCACTCATTCTTACTTCAAATTTGGCTTTTCTCATTTCTGCTCTCGCTCAATTAGTTTCTGCACTCGCTTACACTCACTTGCATACTGATGATTTCACTCCCATTTAAACTCACTTCACTCTTGGTTGTACACTCACTAAGCGTATTTACACGTATTTACTCTCTTTTTCCTTTCTCACACTTATTGGCATACATTCTTGGGCACACTTACTGTGCATATTTTCTGTTTCACTTTCCTTTAAGCTTACTCACTCTTACACTCACTTTCACCCAGTGGTCACCCTTGGACTCACTCGTATACTCTCCTGCTGTCTTCCACTCGCTTACTCACTCACTCACTCTCACATACATTCTCAGTGCCTCATACACGCTTTCACTTACGCGGATACCCAACTGATGTCCCACACTTACTCGCTCACTCTCGCTCGCTCATTGCCTCACACCCTGTCATGCACTCACACTATCTTACTCACTTGCACTCTTCCTCAGTATGACATTCATTTACTAATTAAAACTCACTCTTTGACATACACTCACTTGCACTCTTAGACCCTTACTTTCTCACGCTGAAATTCCTATAACTCATTTCTTTGCATTTACATTCACACACACACACACACACACACACACACACACACACACACACACACACACACACACACACACACATACATACACTCACTCTCTCTCTCTCTCTCTCTCTCTCTCTCTCTCTCTCTCTCTCCTGCACCCATTCTTCTCACACATTCTTGTCGCACACACTGACACATTCCATATCTGCTTTTCTCTCTCGTGCTGGACTGCGTGTCTCAGTGCGGAAAGTAGGTGTGTTTTGAGATAATATGAGTGTGTCTCTGTGTGTGCTTTCGTGGGCGTCTGAGAATCATTTTGTGTGTGTGTGTGTGTGTGTGTGTGTGTGTGTGTGTGTGTGTGTGTGTACGGGGTTGGGGGATGGGAGTGCGTGTGGCTCTGTGCATCCCGGCAGCTGTTTGTGTTTGTAGGCATTGAATGTATGGTAATGCTTCGGTAAAGTGTACACACGCACACATTCTTACTGGTACACACATTATGCACTGCATCAGACTATCCACATTGTCTGGACACACACACACACACACACACAAATACATACATACATACAATCACCAGTGTTTATGTGAAGTGCACACACGATTAGACAATGCAGTACACACACTGAAACATATATACAGTATTGTGCAAGATACATGAACACGTAAATGGACGGGAGTGGAGCGCAATGGAATGGAGGGAGGAAGTGGGACGGTGGGATGGAAGAAGGAAATGGAGGAAGGGAAGATAAGAACAAGTTGGAGAGAGAGAGGTAGGAGCAGGAGTGGAGGAAGGCAGGGAGAGAAGGACTGGGGTGTTATGAGGCAGTGGAGGAGGAGATGGAATGGAGAAATGGAGAGAAAAGTGAAGAAGAGGAGGAAAGTGGCAGATGCGTTGTTGACAGGCGGTGGAACCACAAGAGGGCAGTAATGGAAGGGAAGAGTGAAGTGAGGTAGGGAAGTGAATGGAGGAAGCAGAAAAGAGAATAGGGAAGGAGGGAGTGGAGGAAGGGAGTGAAGAAAGAAGCAGGAGAGTGAGACTTGACATACTGGAGGGAGGAAAAGGGTGAATTTGAGAGGAGGGAGGAGGGAGTAGGGGAAGTGGAAGTACAGGGGGAAGAGAGATTAGCAAGAGGAGGGAGGAAGGCAGTGAAAAAGAGGGAGGGAATGGAGGGAAGGAGGAACAGAATGGACGGAAGGAGAGGCTGAAGGTACTAGAGGGAAGGAAAGAGGAAGTGGAGAGAATGGGGAACTGCAGGTGCTGGAGGAAAGGAGAGAGTGGAAGGAGATACTGGAGAGAAGGATGGATGGAGTGGAGTGTAAGCCGACAAATTTTACAGCAAGTGGCCGACCATGAAGCATAGATAAGACTGATTGAACTGCCGCCTCACATACGCACATACACACCTACACACGTACACAGCCACAAATGTGCGCACAGACACTTGCACCAGCGCCTGCAGTACATAAAGAATTAATACTCACCAACACACACACACACACACACACACACACACACACACACACACACACACACACACACACACACACACACTGAAGGACATTAGAAACACACAGATAAATGCATCCAGGAGACCAAAGCCTACATCCGCACTCCATCACACGCTCATAAATGTATGCACAGATAAAAAAGGCAGTGCATAAGCAGACAGCGATATATACATAAGTGCTACAGTATTATCCAACCTATATAATAATACATAAATACTCATACCATATGTATGGATATACAGCCACGTACATATAGACACGGTCATATGCACGTTCTCTCTCTCTCTCTCTCTCTCTCTCTCTCTCTCTCTCTCTCTCCATACGAAATACATCACAGTGTAAAAATTTGTGCGGTGTGGATTATTATTCAGGCTGTATAGTTCACTGACCCGGCCATTCCACTTTCCGGCTTCCACACAGCTTTCATGTAGTAATGTCGGGTTTTATTTCATTTCTATATCATTTTATTTTTAGCGAGATTACTAAGTTTGAGGGAATTTTGTCTTTTGTGCGTTTGTGCGTTTTTTAATATTTTGTGTGTGTTAAATTCGTGTTTTATTTCATTTCCGAAGGCGATTTCTTTTTCTACAGGTCAAAAGATGTCGTGTTTTTGTGTGTTATATAAATGGGCTTGTATTTTGTGGTTTGTTCAATTTCTATGTACATTTGTATTCGCTGAGATTACGAGAAAGATGTGTGTTTTCATGGCTGCAGCTGCTGATGTGGACCTTTTAGTTTCTTCAGTACAATGGTGTCTTTTTACTTTTCTTCTTGTTATCCCCAGACGATTTTATTCAGCCTATGAAAAGCCTCGAACAGTGAACTGGATAGAAAGAGTCTCCACTAACAAAATGGGTGCGATGGCGTCTTATAAGTGATGTTCTTGCTAACTGGACGATTTCTTTCAGCTTCGTATTGAAAGAGTTGAGTTCATTATTATTTCATTTTTTTATTTTTTTTTCCTACGAGAATGACGTATGAGTGTTTTTGTCTGTTGTCGTTATTGTGGACCTTTTAATCCCTCCTGTACACTGGTGACTGAATGATTATATTACTGCTAATATCGTGAGATTTTTTATGCAGCTGGTGACTGAGGGAGACTTTCATACGTAAAACCAGTCCATTAACCCATTATTACAGTGGTCTTATTACCGTAGCTCCTTCGCTGCGGCGGCGTGGTATACTGGGTAACTCTTGGTATTCTCACACTATTTTGTTAACTTAGGAAAGGCCAATCTCGCTGAAGGGATTAGTGTATGCTATTACAAACCCCTGCTGCTTGAAAAGTCTGATAGAGAGAGAGAGAGAGAGAGAGAGAGAGAGAGAGAGAGAGAGAGAGAGAATTGATTTATTTTATTGTCAAATTAATAATGTTACATAAAATACAATAATACATTTATCTGAATAACTGGCAGATATAGCTAGCTAGGCAGAGCTCAGTGTAGCTAGCCCTATAGGCGTAAGTAAATATATTAATGCTAAATGATACACGGTTTTACAATTTAACAAGATATGCAGAATGATATTACAGTATACAACCTACTAATTTTGAAGTTGGCAAGAATCAATTTGATTAATTAAAATAAATTCCTGAAGCCTGTAAGAAAAGGTATGAAAGCAATATTGTAACTGTTATGGTAACTACTGAGTAAAAAAAAGTCGACATTAATAGGCTAACATTAACTAGTATTGATCTATAAAGTGCTGCTTGATCGATCTTTTGAATACACGTATTGATGTGGCATGTCTGAGTGATTCGTCCAAGGTGTTCCATAATTTTGGCTGCCCTATAACTAAGACAACGTTGTGTATGTGAGGGTCTGCGGTATGGTGATCGCAATAACTCCTGGGCTCCTCTGGTATTAACGATGTGGACTATTACATGAAAATCGCTCTCCAGGCACGTATGACCTTTTAAGGATTTATACAAAAAGTTGACTGCCTGAACAAACAATATATCATCTAACTTTTATAGACCAAGTTCCTTAAATATTGGACCTGTGTGAGTATTATAGACTGGTAAGTCATTATAAGAAGTATTTTCTTTTGCTAAGAATAGAGAATCTAGGTATGTCTTGTTTGCTCCTCCCCAAATAGCGGAGCAGTAAATCATATGAGAGTGGACCATAGAAAGATAGAGTTGCTTTAAATTATCAGTATTCAA
The DNA here is from genome assembly GCF_032717465.1 of Coenobita brevimanus. Taxonomy (NCBI): domain Eukaryota; kingdom Metazoa; phylum Arthropoda; class Malacostraca; order Decapoda; family Coenobitidae; genus Coenobita; species Coenobita brevimanus. The sequence continues at coordinate 24,870,649 of NC_137007.1, read as the reverse complement.
GGAATCTCGGGTTCTATGGAGAATGCCTGCAGTTTTTGATAATTTCACTTTAATATCGTTAAATATGAGCTTTCCATGTCATTCCACTATCAATCGTAACACCAAGAAACTTTACATCATTAACTTGGTCAATTACTTGGTCATTAATTTTAATCTCAAAGTTTGGCAACTGACAGTTAGAAAAACAAGTAACAAGATAATGGGTTTTATTCAAATTAAGTGTAAGACCATTCGACTTAATCCAGTTTGAAACCTTGGTTCATTCTTCATTCATTTCATGTACCACTTCCATTAGATTATTAACTTGCAAATAAATGTTTGTATCATCTGTGTATAAAAGAAATTTCAACTTAGTACTTGTGAATACAATATCATTAAAGAATAATATAAATAAAACAGGTCCAAGTACAGACCCCTGTGGAACACCATACTTCATGTACTTATATTTAGAACTCTCATTATTACAGAAAACAAACTGCTTCCTATGATTAAGACAACTTGTAAATCATTTATGTGCAGGACCGCGTACGCCATAAATATGCAACTTTATTTTTTTGTAAAGTATCATGAGGTATGGTGTCGAATGCCTTTGACAGAACACAAAAAAGGTTAATTGATATTGTTTTGTGGCTAAAACTTCATACATTTCCCTAATTAGTTCATGAATAGGGGAGAGAGAGAGAGAGAGAGAGAGAGAGAGAGAGAGAGAGAGAGAGAAACGATTCCATTATCACCCTTCGATACCAACGCAAACGTTTAAATACATGTAATGGTCAGTAGTAAGCTGCAATAAAATGCTTGAGTTGTCCTAACCATGAGAGAGGTAATTTTGAGAGTATTAACTCTTACGCTCGCAAGATTTAGTTAAGGTAGCTAAGTCTGTTTGGCGTTAGCTGGAATACAGTACTGGAGAAAATGACACCACGAGAGGGTTAACTGCTCCTTCACTTTACGTACACACAGGGACGGATGTTCACATACTTTTCAGCTGGATAGACTTTACACTTGGAACATATCCGTGACTCTCCTCCATGACGTATTATTTCAGAGAGCATCCCATTTCAGCAGCGAATCTTACCAAACCTCACTCCGTTTAAGAAATAGTAACCAGAAGAGAAAATTGGGAAGCAGAACAGGTGAAGTAATAGGCGAACTTTTGTCCCCGAATTTGCAGGCATCATCTCATCATAATTTCCCTTGCTCATCACCCCTGCCTCTCACCCCTGTCCTGATAAGTAGTAGTGTCAACCCTTCCAGCAAAGAGGTTGTTCTTGTATTTAGTACTCGCTGCCGCTCGACGATTTTATTCAGCTTAGGAGAGACCGCTCGGGTTTAGCATTCCTGAACTTAACTATCGGATCGTTTCACAATTTTATCAAGCTAATCAAGTACATTCATTTACTTTTAGCCATCATTTCTCTCTCTCTCTCTCTCTCTCTCTCTCTCTCTCACCTGCCTTCCAATTATATACACACCTACTCTCTCCCCGTCTCCTAATTTCACTCACATCAGCCATTTCAGGATGTCATTTCCTTCCCTCCGCTTCGTCACCATGTCCTCCCACTCTCCTAATTTAGTCCTCCTCTTCATCCTTGTCCTCATATCACTAACAGTAATCATCTCACTGTCATGTCTTCACTGTCCATCACTATCCTAATTTGCAGGCTGCCATTTAATCCAGCTATCTATATCTAGCTTCTATTTGTCCGTCTATCCAACTATATCTGCCTAACTATCTAAAATCAGACACCTTAACCCGATGGGGATGGCCACGACCACATTGCCTTCATGTCCCCCAGTCCTTCGCCATTAGTCTGTCTTCACTCCAAATCACATCACTTTACTTCATCCATATCTTTATTTCGGTAACAGTAATAATTAAATCTCACTGTCATTTCCCGTCACCTACATCGCGTCTCCATCCCTCTCCTTGCTTTCCTACTCGATTAAGAAGCTTCCATTTCATCTACATCCTTCTTACATTTGCATGTATCTCACTCGCTCACTAACCTGTCATTTCAGTTTTCCCACGCCCCTAATACAGACTGTAACCTGCCTCTTTCTCCATATATTTCAGTAAAATTCGTAACCATATCACTCCGTCTGTACCGTCACTCTACCCTCACTCTAGTTCATTCATTTTAACTAGGCGGAGATTTTCGTCCTTTTGCAGCTTATTTTCCGCAGCTCAGTGGCAGAATAAGACAATACTGTGGCTCAGCATCCTTCCCACACAACATCTATGTGACTAGTGCCGTATTCTAGTGTTAATCTCTCGCAGCAGCTCAGTATTCAAGATGGGGACATGACAGTTTAACGCTTACAAGTGAAGAGAGTAGACTCTTCTTTTAACATATCCTCGTTTCTGTATTTTCACTTTGTCTTCAGCTGCTGTTATATACCTGATATGTAATTTAGTCTTGCAATTCATCCCTGCCACATATCAGTAACAGTAGTAATCGCACTCTCTTTTTTTCCCGTCCATATTGTCAGTCTTCCTCGCCATTAGTGAAATTTACAGTAATCTATTTTATCCTTATCTTCATTATATAATTATCATGTTAGTTATGTTATAAAACTCTCGCCATTATTAAAGTCTTCCTTGTATTTGCACTCTCTTCCTTACCCTTGTCTTCTCACACATTTGCTCTACAGGCTTCACCCTTTCAGTATTTGCATTTCAGTAACGGTACTAATGTCAATCGTCTCAACTGTCATTTCCTGTCATTTCCCTCGCCCACACTGCCTCTCTGTCCCACAACACATCAAATATATAAGCTTCAACCCTGACCTAATTATGCAAGAATAGTAATGTCAATCATCTCACTGTCACTGTTCCCGTCGATTGCTGTCCAGAACCACCCTCCTCATTTAGTCCCATGCTAAGTCTATCTTCGTAACAATAATCACCTCGATCATCTCGCCCTGTCGCTCCGCCTCGTTCCCGTCACCTCTCCCTGCGTCAATCCAGGCCGCTCCATCAGCCTCCTTCATTGCACTGCCACTTAGGAGCCTGGCTGGGTAATGTGCTCTCCATCTCATTAAAGGGCGAATTTCTGAGAGTGAGGGCTACGAGGGGGAGGGGAAATGAAGAATGAGAGACTGAAGAAGATGAGGGAGAGGAGAAATGAAGATAGAGAGACTGAAGAAGATGAGGGAGAGGGGAAATGAATGAGATACTGAAGAAGATGAGGTAGAGGGGAAATCAATGAGATACTGTAGAAGAGGAGGGGAAGGAGAGGGAAGGTGAAACTGAAGAGTAAGAGAAGAGAGATGGGAGAGAAGGGAGACAAGGGCAAAAGTGAAGAGGGAAAAGAGGGGCAATATACTGATATAAGTTAAAAGGATAGGGAGAAGAATGGAAAATAAAGAGAAAATGGGAGGAGGCGATGAAAGAGAAGAGAGATCAGGGGAAAACAGAGGGAAAGAAGAAAACGAGAGAGAGAGAGAGAGAGAGAGAGAGAGAGAGAGAGATGAGGAAAAAGACATGTCAGATACACACAAAGATACAACGGGGACTGGCAGGATGGGATAGTAAATGAACACAGAAATTAAGAAGGCGAACAAAAGACGATGAAACTGGAAAAGCCAACATTGTAGTCGATCTGTGTTCACCTAACGGAACTGGGCCACTCCCACACCTTGAATAACAAGAATCGATGCCAAACCATAGCGAACTCGTCGCCGGCAGTCATTTCAGTACTGACGTATAAACAATACAGGATATCTAGTCAAAGATGTCACATATCAAATTTGGAGTAAATCGGGTGAAAATTGACGATTTTATGCCCATTCGAAATTTTAGGTCCGACCCACCTGTGACCCCCTACGGCTAACTGGCGGATGACCCCCAGATGTAATGAGGCATGTTATAGGATGCAAATTTGAAAGATGCACCTTTACGTTTGGGTTTCATGTCGATATAGCGAATCTGAATGGAGTTATGGTGAAAAAAAAAAAAAAAACATTTTTATCCGTCCTGTTTTTTTTTTTTATTTTTTTTTTTAATACAATTTTGGGGGCCTACAGCCTGGGCCTTGGCCCAAAATTTAATCAGGTGATCAGATCATAGCTCATCATCCTTGTAGTGTTAGTCAATTGCACCAGTAGTTTTTGCGTAAACTTGTTAACAGACAGACAGCAGACAGACAGACAGACAAACAAACAAACAAACAGACAGACAACCGAGTGAAAACAATACCCGTCCCCAAGCCCCTCCGGGACAGGGACAGGTAATAATGTCCTGGTTGCTTGAAATTCGACGATACTTAGCTGTAGGGAAAGAATGTGTAGCCTTGGTCACTAGTCAAATCGATCCTCTAATCTGACTTCATTTAGCCATCTGTGTGGTAAGAGGTTAGAGATATTCGTCAGGCTAAATGAAATGCGCAACAGATGACAAATTTACGAAGACAACAGTAAACGATCGATATTACATGCCTTGTCTTCCTCAAGCAGTTTCAAATGTGTACTAATAAATATTTAAATTGTCTAATCAGTAATAAGATAAAGGCTTTTTAATTATCTCTGCATATTCCCACTCCTTGCACAATCGTGAGCAGAATAAAGAAAAATCAAATTCCACATCCGTGAACATATAAGAAGCACTAATCAATTCAATACAATAGCGGGTCCATTTATGACGGCTGTGATTTATGTAGTTTTGATGATTTCGTAGCATCTCGTCCTTGGTCATCTATTCTGCGCATTACACCTCATTATCCCCTTACATATTGCTAACGGAAACTACTGTACGTACTGTAGAAAAGTAAAGCGACTTAAATAACATGTAAGAACATGTCAAGGTGAAATCTGCAAAGCAATCATGGTAACCGGCGGAGGATTATGGAAGCTTTTGTGTATGTATGGTGTTGAATGTCGTCCAGAAGCTTTTACGATGGTTGTGAAGCATGCGTAAGGGTAGGTAAACACCTAAGAGAATGGTCCAGATGTGAGACACTGTTGTGTGATACCGCCATTGTTCCTTAATAAATAAATGGGGTTATGAGAGAGTAAAACACGAGTACTGGAGAAAAGGGTGGCGTTGGTAATGAATGGTGAAGCATGGAGTATCTCAAATGTAATGCATGGAGATGATGCAGTGCTGCCTGTCAATAGCGGATAGGAGCTTGGAATACTGGTAAGACATTTTGTAGATGACTGTGAGTACGTGCTTTGAGAGTAAACGTGGATAAGTGTAAAGTGATGGTAGTTGACGGAGGAGACTCCCAGTGTGATGCCACGATGAATGAAGAGACACTTGACTTGATGGAAAGTTTAAGTGCCTGGGTGCAGTAATAGAAAAGAGAGGTAAATATGCACAAGAAGTGGAAAATGAAGTATCACAGGAAAGGAATGGCTGGTGCTATGAAGGCCTAGATAAGAAGCAGAGGTCTGAGGGTGGCCGTTGCGAGAGGATTGCATGAAGGAGTATAGTGCGTACTCCAAGATACGGATGTGAGACTATGGTGAGGCATGATAATGAAAAGCCGAGAATAAGAACTGTTGAGATGGGACTGTTAGGAATGTGTCTGAAGTGATGAGGGTGGGTAGGATAAGGAATAATGTGCTTCATGAATGGCGTGGAGTAAGGAAGTCGGTGAACACCAGAGTTGAGGAGTGTGCTTAGATAGTATGGCCATGTGGAGTGAATGGGTGTGAAGAGAGTGGTGAAAATGGTATACCTGAGAGAGTTCGAAGGTGGGTATAATGGTAAATGAGTGCGTGAGAAAGAATAACATGGGAGATGTTGAGGCAAAGGAATTGACAAGTGATCGAGCTGCCTGGATGAATTTTGTGCGGAGTGTATGACCAGGGTTTGGCTCCCCATTTTAACATGACAGGCGTTGGACTGGCTCTGTCGGGAGTGGGAAGCTACGTGTGGATTTCTTTATTTTTACCTATCAGTGAAACCATGATTCCAGGGGGCATGAATAGTGTATGAATGAAAGTATGGCCCATCCATGTGCGAAAAATTTGCTTAGTGTCTCATTCTATCATGTTCTGTTTTGCTTTTTGGATACTACCTCACCCCACCCTGTGGTGGGAAAGAAGGTCTGGATAATGATGATGATGAAATATGCAAAGTAATTCGGTAAAGATGAGGTGGTACGAAAATGTTACTGGAGTAGGCTACGGTACGTCCTGTTCCTGCTGCCGCTAAGTAGTAGTATGCCGCTGGATTGATACCAAGTGTACTGAAAGGGACGTTTACCGGTACATATATTTCTCACATAACAAACACAGAAGGGCATATGGTGGATGTCACGAAAATACAACGTGGTCCGTGGTCCATACACAATGCTGCTCTTCCAATTCACCGGGCGATTTCTCAAGTGCTGTGGGACGGCTCAGTCAGCGTTACCAATGCCTATCAAGCATCATTTATTCATTGTCAACTCCCATTGCCACATCCACGCCCCAACCAGCAGACTAAGCCATTCCCGAAAAATATAAGGTACCATCAGGCGGAGCGCTCTTTTCGAACCACCTGTATCTGACAAAACGCAAAGGTGAAGAAAAGGAGTAAAGTTGAAATTCCCTGGCCGTGACCTCGAATGGATGCGTCACTGTGCGGGACAAACAGTGAATGGGGTAAAATCTGGTGGTACAATAACTCTGGATTTATACGGTTTATACGGTATTCTTTATGACCTTTGATCCTCGGGTGTAACTCAGCAACTGCACACACACACACACACACACACACACACACACACACACACACACACACACACACACACACACACACACACACACACACACACACACCTCTCCCTCTCTTTCTCTCTCTCTCTCCCTCCCCTATCCAATTTTTGAACTTTGGTAATTAGAGTAGCTAAGTCGTTCTAATAAGGCCGGACCACCTATTAAGGAGCATGAGGCTTGGGTGACACCTCTCTCTCTCTCTCTCTCTCTCTCTCTCTCTCTCTCTAACAGAAGGTATACATATTGGCCAACCTCAATCCCTTTTTATATAAGTATGATCACCACGCATCGGCTAGAAATATGATTTTTTTTGAGAGAGAGAGAGGAGTCCCAAGTCGATCGTATAGACAGGAAAACGAGCCTCACAGAGCAGCAACAAAGTTTTATATAAATGAGAAAGACTGAAAAGGAAAAGAAGAAATTGAAAAACAAATAACTAACACTACGCCTGATGGAAAAGGATAATATGCTGTATACACTTCTCCAGTGAATTATTTTTATTTAATCTCTCTTTCTATCCTTTTCACGGCTTATTCCTCTTTTCTTTGTCTCTTCCTTGTTTTTCACGATTTTTCTGTTTTCATAAATTATTCCTCAAATTATTTCGGGAGTAAGTTTTCCATTTTCACTTTGTCCTATCGTTTTTATAAGTTTTCTTCCATCACGTTTTCTTCTTCTCTCTCATACTTCTTTTCTTCTTCTATTCCGTTTCTCTTCGTCTTCCTATAGTGCCATCTCTTTCTGGGACATTCCGCCTCTTTCCTGCCTCATGTCTTTCACTTTTATCGCCTCTTATCTTTCCTTTCTTTTCCTTTCCTTCCTTCACCTTCCCTCCTTTCCTTCTTTCTACCATCTGCCTTTCTATGCTTTTCTCTTTTTCGTTTTTTTTTTTTTTTACCTCCGCCAACGATGTAAGAGAAGCCTAAATATTCACCTATGTTTGTTTGTTTGTTTGCCCATACGGTATCTCCAAAATCTGTCAATAAATTTCAGTGGAAATTTTGCGGAAGGGTGAGCCATGGGCCAAGAAAGAATTCATTAAATTTGGGGGCGGATCCGGATCCTATGTATCCCGCACAGTATCTCCAAAAGTTATCAATGAATTTCGATATAATTTTGTTGAAAAGGAACAATCAGTTAAATGTTGGGACCGCTCAGGACCCTATGTATATATTCCACACAATATTTTCATGGATCCAGATTCGGATCATTTTTAATGGCAATGGTATTGGCGGAGGTATGCGTTCTCTGAGTGCTTTCTAGTTTTTTCTAGATTCACGCTGCCCATTTGTCTTTCCTGCCTCATTTTCTCTCACCCTTCTTCCCTCCTGCCTCTTTCTTTCCCTACGTCTTTCTCATTTCTCTCATATCTCCCGTTTCTTCTCTTCATTCTCTTCTTATCTTTCCCTCTTTCTCTTCCTGTATGTTCTCAGTTCATTTCTATCATTCTTGCCTTTTCTTGTGCTCTTTTCTCTCCTTTCCTCCTCTCCAGCGTCTTCAATCATATTCTCTTCTACCTGCTCTCTTTGTTTCCTTCCTACCTCCCACGTCTTTATTTCATTCCCCTCCTTGCTATCTGTTCTTCTCCCTTCCTTTCATGTCTCACTTTCCTCCCTGTTCTCCCCCTTGCTGCGCGACAGCTGTGGTGTGCCTCTTCATCTCTTTTTCCGCCTCTTGGCTTCATTTTCCTCCTTCCTACACGTTTTCTTCCTCTTTTTTTCTTTTTCCTGATTATTCTCCTTTTTTCGTTTCTTCCTAAATGTTTTCCTCTATCTCGACTCATCTCTTTATTTCCCTTCTTCCCGTCTGTTCTCCACATCCTGGGTTTTTTCTCCTTCCATTCCTTCTTCTCTTTTTCTCTCCATTTCCTACCTGTTTTCGCCTTGTCCCCCGTGGCGTGCCTCTTGCTGGTGTGGTGCCCCAGCTGTGGGTGGCGATCAATATGTGATGTTGGGTGGATGTTGGCTGGGGCGTCACCACAAACATTAATGAGTCGCAGCAACCAGCCCCTACCCCACAACCTCACACCCCACCTCACCCAACATGACACTATCCCCACATATCATCTCACCCCACATCACCTGCCACTCCACCTCACTTGTCATTCTCTCCTACCTCGCATCCCACCTCACCTGCCCCCTTCCCCTTTCTGCCTTCCTGTCACCTCACCTGGTATTCCACCTCCCCTGCCACCGCACCTGCCACTCGTCCCTACCCGCCACCTCACCTTCCACCCTGCCCTCCGTGCCATCTTTCCCTGCCAACCACCTTACCTGCCACCGTGCCCTACCCCCCGCCTCACCTCCCATCCTCCCCTGCTACCCTTCCCTACTTTCCACCTACCCCGCCATCCATCCCTATTTTCCACCTCCCCTGCTACCCTTCCCTACCTTCCATCTCCCCTGCTATCTTTCCCTACCTTCCACCTCCCCTGCTACCCTTCCCTACCTTCCACCTCCCCTGCTATCCTTCCCTACCTTCCACCTCCCCTGCTATCTTTCCCTACCTTTCACCTCCCCTGCTATCCTTCCCTACCTTCCACCTCGCCTGCTATCTTTCCCTACTTTCCACCTCCCCTGCTATCCTTCCCTACTTTCCACCTCCCCTGCTACCCTTCCCTACCTTCCACCTCCCCTGCTATCCTTCCCTACTTTCCACCTCCCCTGCTATCCTTCCCTACCTTCCACCTCGCCTGCTATCCTTCCCTACTTTCCACCTCGCCTCCTATCCTTCCCTACTTTCCACCTCGCCTGCTATCCTTCCCTATTTTCCACCTCCCTTACTATCCTTCCCAACCTTCCACCTCGCCTGCTATCCTTCCCTACCTTCCACCTTTCCGCCAATTATCTCTACCTGCCACCTCACCTGTTCTTGTACAATCGGGCAGAAAAGTTCGTTTTCTTCTTCACGGTAATATATGCTTGATTTAGGGGATGTCACATTTCCCCATGACGCACCATATCAAAGAGAAGTAACTGTGGGTCGAGGAACACGCCAAGCCTCCCCCAGTTTGGGAAATAGTCATCAGAGGGATGTGAAAAGCAGAAGCGAAATATTATGCGAACTTTTATCGCCGACTGTACCATAAATATTTTGCCTCGTGGTCGCCCTATCCATCCTCTGCCACCGCCTCACCTGCTACCCAACTTCCAGCCTTGCCTAATCTAACCTAACCTAACCAGCCTAATCTATCCCACCTTACTTAACCTACTCTAACAAAACTAACTCACCCTAACTTAACCTAGCCTATATTAGCATAACCTAACCTAACTCGCAACCTAACCTTAAGTCTGCTATTTATTTACCAGTTTTTCTCTTCTTGTCTTCGTTTTCACTTGACTGTCATTTGTCTGTCATTTTATTTTACATATTCCATCTACCCCTTCATCAGGCCTCTCATATTCTCTCACCCCACCACTCATATTCTCTCACCTGCCTACCATTTACTTGATGGATTCATATTTGAGTCTTCTCTTTAGTCCTCCTACGTGAACCACAGCCCCTCTTACCCCTTTTACCTCGATCAGAACACAATACTACAAGTTCCCCCTCCCGACATCCACCCATCAGAAGTATCCGAGTTCACTGCACAAGTTAGATCAGAACATTACCGACTCCTCTTTCAGTTACCAGGTCAGATTTCAGTTGGGTTAAATCACAGATGACCCGTGTCCCACTTGTAGAGTATTCCCACACAACACAACTAACAACATAGAGCACTGCACACTATATGTTGCACTGAGACGCAGACACATCATCGGAGTACGGCATCTGAGCGACGACTCCACAGGGGTAGTTATTTGCCTGCGATCGACAGGTCTGCTGGACAAGCCAGATTGGGGCTGAGCAATGACAACAGCAATATCCTTAACTTATTCCATATGGACAACAGCAATATCCTTAACTTATTCCATATGGTAACGTACTTTCATCTTATTTTTGCTACAAATAGATGATTTATTCAGCTTCAAAGAGGCCATTGGAAAAAGAGCAATTAAAAATAGCCTTCATTGACTCCTACGGTACAAGACGTCTTTCCCAGGCTAAATGCTGTCATCTGGTGATGGTATGATTTAAATGAATAACACATCACCGAATTGAAGTTGTCAGCTGAAATCTGAAGAACCACTTTTAACCTTCCACAGTCTGCCATTTCGATTAATTATTCTGTCAGCTCTTAGTCTGCCATCTGCCACCAAACACCTGCCATCTGCCACCAAACACCTGCCATCTGCCACCACACACCTGCCACCAGCCATTATACACCTGCCATCTGCCACCACACACCTGCCATCTGCCACCACACACCTGTCATCTGCTACCACACCTGCCATCTGCCACCGCACACCTGTCACCACATACTTGCCATATGCCATCACACACCTTTCATCATATTTTCACACCTGTCATCTGCCACAATTCGTCTTCTGTCACTACACACCTGCCATCATATCTACACAACTGTCATCTGCCACCACACACCTGTCTTCTGCCATTACACACCTGCCATCATATTTACACACTGAATCGGTAGAGAGGCGGCCTGCGGTCCTAATGGTCCCAGGATCGAATCCCGGCTGGGGCAGGGAACAGTTTGAGGATTTGAATTTCCTAAAAAGCAGACTTTCCTGATCTACCAGATGACCCGCCGACATGTCGTAAAAATACCCCCGCTAATACCAATACACCAATCCTGTATGAGACAGCCCTAGCATGTATTCAATATGGATGGTGGGTGTTAGCGCCGAAGTGGTGACATGTGGAGGTGTAGGAGGACTACTGGGCCTTGGGATAGGTCAGTGCCCCCAAGCAATAGGCTCTGAAGCCTTTGCCCAGAGTCGGACACATAAAAAAAAAAAAAAAAAAAAAACACACACATCAGTTTTCTGCCACTACACCTGTCTTCTGCCACTACACACCTGCCATCATATTTACACACCTGTCGTCTGCAACTACACACCTGTCTTCTGCCACTACACACCTGCCATCATATTTATACACCTGTCATCTGCCACCACACACCTGTCTTCTGCCACTACACACCTCCCATCATATTTACACGCCTGTCACTGCAACCGCACACATGTCTTCTGCCACTACACACTTGCCACATACCTGCCATCTGCCAACATACACCTGTCAACTGCCACGACACACCTGCCATCTGTTACCATACACTTATCACACACGTGCCATCTGCCATCACAAACCTACCATCTGCACTACACACCTGACATCACATACCTGTCATCTGCCATCACACACCTGTCATCTGCCATGGTATACCTGCTATCTGCCACCACACACCTTCCATTTTCTAATACACACCTTCCACCTACTACCATAGACATGCCGTCTGCCACCACAGATCTTCCATCTGTCAACCAAGTCTATCATCTGCCACCACACACCTGCCATCTGCCATCGCACACCTTCCATCTGCCATCACACACCTATCACTAGATCTTCCATCTTACACCACATACCTTCAATCTATCACACACACACACACACACACACACACACACACACACACACACACACACACACACACACACACACACACACACACACACACACACACACTACGTGTCCATCTATCATCATACGCATCTGCTATTTACCATCACACACTTCCATTTACCAGCAGGTACCAGCAATGAACGAACACACCTGCTATGTCACTACACACCTTCAACCACACGTCACCACACCTTCCATCTGCCACCACACACACATTCCATCTGCCACCACACACACACGTTCCATCTACCACCATACACACATGCCATCTGCCGCCACACACATGCCATCATTCACTTACCACCACACACCTGCCACCACACACTTCCCACCTGCCACCTGCCAACACTTTCTCCATCTCTTATCCACACCTGTCTCATCTTACGACATCATCCCTCATCTTTTTCCAACTGTTTATTATTTTTGTCTGATGCCCATCTCTCTCTCTCTCTCTCTCTCTCTCTCTCTCTCTCTCTCTCTCTCTCTCTCTCTCTCTCTCCCCAGAAGTATCAGTAACCGATATTAGGGCAGTTCTGTGTATTAGTTCCGCAGCCAACCTTCTTCCCGCACAACCTTCAATATTAAGGATTTTTTACAACCGTAAATATTTTTAATTATATGTAACTTTCAAATTTTAACTGCCTTCAATATTACAGCCTTCAATATTAAAAATTTCTATAACTTTCAGTAATTAGAAGTTCCTCCAGCCTTCAATATTAAAATTTCTTACAACTTTCATTAAAACAGCTTACGATCTTCAAATATATATATATATATATATATATATATATATATATATATATATATATATATATATATATATATATTAATATATATATATTTATATATATATATATATATATAATATATATATATATATATATATATATATATATATATATATATATATATATATATATTGCGCAATATGTACTATTTTGTATTCTCACTTTGTTATCTTGCTACGTGTTTCACTATTTTTTTTCTATTTTCTTTACTCTCCTGGTCCTACTCCATCTTTCTTACACTATATTTTTATCTTCGGATTCTCCCTATCTTACCCTGTCTCATTTTCCACAGAAAGTTTATCATTTCCTTTTGTACTCTTACTCTCCTACCCTGCCTGTTTTTGCACTGTATCTTTTGCTTCGCCTTTTCCTTGTCTCACGTAGTTTCTTTTTACATTGTATTTCTCTTGATCTATTTATTCCTACCGCCTTCTGTTTAACAAGCTGTAAAATTAAAGTGGTGAGGGTGCGGCTGTAAACGAATTCTATATTTTAGGCTTCTCTGCAGTACAGCGGACCGTATTCTTAATGATTTTGGAGTTATCTTAGTACCTCTCCCTTAGTGATTTATTCTGCACCTAACACCTCAGTATCCTCTTGTATGTCATTCCTCACAATCTATGTCGATATTAAAACGATGTAAATAACCATGAAGACAATGCAGTGGCGTGATATACAAAATCAGTGGGTGTGGAAGAGGTGCAATGAAGCCTCCTGTCCTGTGCCACCCACAATAAAGCTCATTGAGATAGCTCTGGTCAGCGTCACGATTATAATCCAAGAAGTGCCTAGAATTTATTCTAATAGATGCGGGACTTTCATAGGGCTAAAACTTGAAAACGGTTGAAAATAAAATAACTGCTGTCGGACGAGGTTTGTTGTGTCTGGCACCAATTGTTTTAATTTTATTCATCGCTGGTTTGTTTTCTTCCTCTCTTGTCTGTTTACACTGCAGATATTATTGTTATTTTATTTGTACAAAGCAAAAGGGGAAAAAGAAGTGTGTGGTAATCATAGGGGCATTTGTCTTCTTAGTATAATAGGAAAAGTGTATGGTAGGATACTTATTGACAGAGTTAGAGAATGAACAGAGGAATTAGTTGGCGAAGAACAGGGAGGCTTTAGGAAGGGAAGAGGTTGTGTAGATCACATATTCATTCTTAGATCTTTAGTGGAAAAGTTTCTAGAGAATGGAAAGAAGTTGTATGCAGCTTTCATGGATTTGGAGAAAGCATATGACAGGGTGGATAGACAAGGATTGTGGAAAGTATTAAGAATATATGGTGTAGATGGGAAGTTGTTGAATGCTGTGAAGAGTATGTATGATGGTGTTAAGGCTGCAGTGCGTGTGGATGGTGAACTAAGTGAATTTTTCTCTTTGAAGGTTGGGTTGAAACAGGGATGTGTCATGTCTCCATGGTTGTTCAATCTGTACATGGATGGGGTAATAAAAGAGGTGCAAGGTAGGGTAGTGGATGTTGGAGTGGCCCTGGTGAGAGAGGATAGTGTTTGGAAACTTCCTGTACTGTTGTTGCAGATGATACTGTGTTGTTGAGTGAAGACGAAGGGGAGCTGCAAGGCTTGGTGGATGAGTTTGGGAGAGTGTGTAAGAAACGGAATCTAAAGGTGAATGTAGGGAAGAGTAAAGTGATGGTCTTTGAGAGAGGTGAAGTCAATGAATGTACAGCGAGGCTGGATGGTGAGGAACTGGAAAATGTGAGTACGTTTAAGTACTTGGGTAGTGTGATGAGTAAGGATGGAGATTTGGAGGATGAAGTGCTTGAAAGGGTATTGCAGGAAAGAAAGGTTGCTGGTTCTTTGAAAGCAGTGATAAGAAACAGGGAAGTGAGCATGGAAGTGAAAAAGTTACTGCATGACAGTATTGTGATTCCAACTCTAACGTATGGAAGTGAAGCTTGGACGTTGTTGGAAGGACACAAGTCAAGAGTGAGAGCAGTGGAAATGAGTTATTTAAGAGGAGCCTATGGAGTCACATGGAGAGACAGGATGACGAATGAGGATATAAAGGAGTGTTGTGGTGTGAATGTGGATGTGATAGGAAGCGTTATGAGGAACACACTGAGGTGGTTTGGCCATGTGGAGAGGATGGAGGGTGAGAGACTGACGAAGAGAGTGTATGTGAGTGAGGCGGAGGGGGGAAGAGGGAGGGGGCGGCCGAGGATGAGATGGAGGGATGGGGTGGAGAGGTATATGAGAGAGGGGGTGTGAGTTGGGAGCAGGGCAGTGAAATGGCGGGGGACAGGGCGACGTGGAGGCGATTTGTTTGTGGCCACCCCAAACAGGATTGAGGCGTCTGGCAATAGATAGATAGATTATTTGTACTGTCCCACTTCTACTCTGTCTCAGCACTATATTTATCTCTTTCTGTGCCTCCTCCCTCTCCTCCCTGACATACAGTATGCTCCCAACACCCTGCCATTCTGCCGCTGTCGCCCTTTTCCTGACCTTTCTCACCTGCTCCTCACAGTTCTCTCGATATTTCTCTGTCCTCTGTTTATTGCCCCTGACTGCCTTCTCATTAACCGTGTCCGTCTTCTCTGCCTGTCTTTACACCACCACTTGTTATCATTCCCACTTTCAATGTTGTCTTCTTGACTCGTATTTTAAGTCACTTTGGAGATTTCGTAACATCTTTTTCCTCAGCGACTTACTCTGCAGATTACAGTTCAGTATCATCTTTCACTGTACTGAAATAAACTGTACCGATATTAAAACGATATAAATATTGTACAAGAGAATGTTAGGGTGTAAAACGCAAAATATATCACTTAGGCAGAGGCGCCATGACGTCTCCTGTAGCTCCTAGAATAGAGTCATTTGTACTTTATTCTGTCATTCACAACTTCGCTACGATGATGTCCTTCTTGCTAATCCCAGCTGCGTTTAACCGGCTCGGGGGAAACCTTTGTAGTGAAGGGATTAATGAACGCTCTATTTAACACCTCCATTTCGACATGCTCCAAGTTAAGTAAAATGGCTAAGAGGAAGCGAATATAAGCATATAAGTGAAGTGATTTAAGTCTAATTCATCTTGCTCTGTCAAGTCGATAACGTACCTAGCTCCTCTAGATGATGATGATGATGATGATGATGATGAACTATAAAGCACTTGTTTTTAGTCTTATGAACATCCTTAATCCCTGTCAATTCAGTTGGAAGCCAAATGTAGTCAGACTGGATGGTTGATTTGATTCGTAACTACGAAGACTCCTTCCTACAGCTAAGTCAAGGCACGCTGAATTTCCTGTAACCCTTGGGACTAAGATACGGGGAAATGTGTGTGTGTGTGTGTGTGTGTGTGTGTGTGTGTGTGTGTGTGTGTGTGTGTGTGTGTGTGTGTGTGTGTGTGTGTGTGTGTGTGTGTGTGTGTGTGTGTGTGTGTGTGTGTGTGTGTGTGTGTGTGTGTGTGTGTGTGTGTGTGTGTGTGTGTGTGTGTGTGTGTGTGTGTGTGTGTGTGTGTGTGTGTGTGTGTGTGTGTGTGTGTGTGTGTGAATAAATTGGGAGTGTGTCGTCCTGTCTTGGCTGCCCCCCTCTTCTTCGGGGGGTGGGGGAAGCAGCCAAGGTATATAGATAGACAGCAAGATGACCTAGTATTCAAGCTGCGTGAGTGACCCAATTCTGTTGGGTGAAGACAGACTATAATTATATCTTCTTTCACCTTGTACGCTTTGTCCCGCGCTGCCCTGCCTCACCCTATCTTGCATTCCTGCCCTGTCTGACTTGTCTTGCGCTTGTCTGTTCTGCCTTGCCTTGCCCTAGTGTCCTCCCGCCATCCACTGCCCTACTGCCCTTGCCACTGCCCCACTGAGTTTACTCGTCCTTGCCCTATTGCCCTTTTCCACTAACCTACTGCCTTTACCTGTCCTTGCCCTGGTGCC
>NC_137007.1:24763731-24851231 GCF_032717465.1 Coenobita brevimanus | reverse complement strand
TCCGTGGACTCTACAAATTAGTCAAATGAATCCCAAGCAGACGACACTTGCGACAATGATTTTGTGGACACAAAGTTACCACTGCTGATTATAGCTAAATCTTGCAGAGAGGATTTTTGTTGCCGACTGTACATACGGTCGGAGCTTTTATTGTACAGCAACTGCTACTACTATGACTGTACTACTACCACTACCACTACTACTACTACGACCACTCTTACTACTGCTATTCTTTTTTTTATGTATAACTCCAAAAGCCTGATGGTTTGGTGGTTGAAGGCACCAGCTATGCCGAACTTGCCTTGTGTTAAAAATGCTGGAATGTGGCCTTTTTGTTCCTCCCAGCAAGGAACATGGTGACCTAGACTTGGGGTTCCTACACTTTAACTGGGTTAACATGGGACTATGTTCGGTTTGTTTTCACCTGACGAAGCTGGACCACTCCCACGCTGGACCACTTCCACAAGTTAAATATCAGGTCGTGGTTACATGAATTCGATGAGACTTAATTATTGGGTAGGAATAAGTCTCTCTGGTTACTGGTCAAAGCAACAGTGCAATATGACAATGTATCCTATCAACAAAGATTAATGGGATTAGAGGTCGTCGTTATGTTAAAACAGACAAATAACAACTGTTACCGTTACCACTGCTGCTATTATTACTCATTTTGGGTGGCTACCTGTTATTTTGTAAGTTATCTCTGACCTCTGTTTACGAGTTAACCCTTTCACATAACTACAGTATGCATATGCAAATATTCAGGCTCGACTCACACGAGAGATTAATAAACAAGTAGACAGCCATATACAATATATATATATATATATACAGAAAGAGAGAGAGAGAGAGAGAGAGAGAGAGAGAGAGAGAGAGAGAGAGAGAGAGAGAGAGAGATGGAAGCTTCCAGAAATGGGTCAGGTGTAGAATATCTTGACTGTAAACAGTGGCTGTTGCTCTGTGGTAGGAGTATTGCCGCTTGTAGATATCAGGGGAAGTTGAGGCAGTTATAGCATCCTATTGCCTATCATATTATTACTGCAGCGAAACCTGTCATTATTATTATTATTATTATTGTTATTATTATTATTATTGTTATTATTATTATTATTGTTATTATTATTATTATTGTTATTATTATTATTATTATTATTATTATTATTATTATTATTATTATTACCACCACGAGACGGCTTCATTTGGTACTAGGAGAGAATTTTAGGCCATGAAGGTTAATTATAAAGAAGCCTTCGTTAACCTCTTGACTAACAGCAACCCTTCCAACAATGAGTAAGATCGTGTGGTGGCAGCTGATTATAATGGAAAATACGTCATAGTAGTATAGGGGTTATTGGACAATGGTTGATTCTTTTTGCCAGTACTTCCACATCTAGTAACGAGTGAAGAAAGACAATTATATAACTCATTACTTATTGTATATATGTATGTATGTATGTATGTAGGCTATGTGTGTATGGAAGTATGTATGTTCGTATCGTTGACAGAACCAGTTTCATGAGAACAGTTACGTATGTTGAGATTTTTTTTTTACCCAACGCTATCTCCATTTGATACTATCTTCTTCCTGTCTTATTTTTCTCTCTTCTTCTTCTCCTGTCCCTTGCTCCGCCTCTTCTTCATTTTCGTTGCCTCCGACTTCCTCTTCCTCATCTTCCTTTTCGTCTACATTTTCGTGGTTGTCGTCCTCGTCCTCGCATTCCTCTTCCTCTTCGTCGTCGTCGTTGGCCTCCTCTTCCTCTTCATTTTCATCCTCCTTGTCCCCTTCCATTTCTTCCTCTCCCCTTCTCCTTTCTTCATTTTCGCCATCGTCTTCCTCCTCCTCCTCCTCCTTCATTTTCGTTCTCCTCCTCCTCCTGATACCGTCACACCAAAGTCAATCATCTTAGACAGCTACTTCTAATACTTGCTCTCCCTACCCTTTCGCTCCCTCCCTCCCTCCATGCTGCGGCAGGGGGAAGACAGTATGGTGAAACAGAGAGGGGAGGGGAGGAGGGAGGGAAGGAGAAGGAAGGAGAGTAAGAGAAAGGAAAGAGTGGCGGAGGGTGAGTGATGTCAGGAGAGTGGAAAGTGAGAATGATGGAGGGAATGAGGGTGGAGAAGGTGAGAAGGAGGGAAGGAGAGTGCATAAGGATGAGAGGGAGGGAAAATGAATGGAGCAAAATGATCAGAAGGAGTTGGGTGAGGGAAGGAAAGTGGAGGAGAGGGAGGGGGAGGGAAGGAGAATTGAGGAGGGTGACAGTGAGGAGGGTGACAGTGAGGAAGGAAAGGAGAGTGGAGAAGAGTGGGAGTAAGGGAGAATGAGGGAAGGAGAGTGGGGGAGAGAAAGAGGGAGGGAAGTACAGTGGGTGAGAAAATGGAGGAGGGAATGAGTGTGAGGCACAGAAGAGGGAGGAAAGGAGATAGACATTTAGGGTGTGGAGGAGTGAGGGAGGGCAAAGGAGAGAGAGAGAGAGTAAAGGATGAAGAGGAAGACAGAGGAGGGTAAGGATGACATTACACTTACACTTCGGGGGAGGGGTCACCGGTAATAATAAAATCGTCTGTGAAAGTGAAGGGTTGGATGGACGCTCTAACCTCCTCTCTCCGTGGCTGAATAAAATCATGTTGTTGTATGAAGAATGAAATAAAGAAGACGCCATGGAACTGAAGGGATACAAAAATAATACCTTTTCTCACGAGGACTCTTACCTAAGCCTGAAGGGTGTTCTTAAATCCCTTCAGTATGAGAACGCCTTTTTATTTTACCCCAGCTACCATACGACATTTTTTCAATTTAGCATTTGTTCATCGTACTGAAAATATAAGAAACGTTTCATTAGCTCCTTTACTGTTATGGTATCTAATTTATTAGTTTGCTACCACGAGACGAGTTTGTCAAGGCCAATATAATGCCACAGTAATAAATGGTATAAGTATGGGTTTGTGTGGCTTCAACCTTGTCGTATGGGCTTTGCTGTTATGTGTATGTATCGTACTGCCTCTACACACACATTATCACAAACCTATTCAAGATTTCTGCCTGCTCTCAACATTGTCTGTCTGTCTGTCTGTCTGTCTGTCTGTCTGTGTCTGTCTGTCTCTCTCTCTCTCTCTCTCTCTCTCTCCTGTCTCTCTCCTGTGTGTGTGTGTGTGTGTGTGTGTGTGTGTGTGTGTGTGTGTGTGTGTGTGTGTGTGTGTGTGTGTGTGTGTGTGTCCAATATCTATTACCATTTGATACAGACCGTGAACACTTTCTGGAATGCATTTGGCGGTCATATCAATATCGGCTGGATGAATTATACCGCACTGTGAAATTGCCCATGTAACAATATGCACTATTTCACCAGGTGTGTATAATTCATCGGCCTGAATAATTCCTGCCCCTGTGTAAAATAAGGCACATGAAGCATTATTCCAATTATATATTTACAGTAAAAGGGGAGAGGCTTCAGTTTGCCACATGTTACCCATACGTATTTTTTTCTGTTAGCAAATGGCTTTCATATCGTAACTGTCAGTTCGTTATAAACTCTTACTTTATCGTCACTGTTAACCACTTCACTTCGATGACGTATTTTATTATCTGTTACGGCTGCCAAGGAAAATTCTGTTCAACTTTAGAGAGGTTTTTAGAAGGGAGGAGCTTGATATGGCCAACATTAATCCTTTCACTGCTAGAGGTGTGTCCTACTCTGAGTGATTCATTGAGTTTGCATAATGATACCACAAACCCTCTTATACTGGGACAACTGTGATATTCTATAGTAATCCTGCTAACGCCAGACGATTTTATTCAACCGGGAGTAAGTCATAGGAGCCTAAAAGTGTGTCATTCAGCGAGGTGTGGTGCATTCCTGTGTGTACCTTACTATGCCAGAAAGTATGTTAGCAACTTCCCGCCGCCAGCGCGGGGAACACCCTACCTGTCTCATACCGCTCGGCACACACACACACACACACACACACACACACACACACACACACACACACACACACACACACACACACACACACACACACACACACACACACACACACACACACACACACACACACACACACACACACACACACACTGCAATTATCTGTATTAAGGATACATGAATTTCGAACAGTAAAATGAAGAAAGAGGAGATAAAGGCGAGAGAGGGAGGTGATGGAGCAGCGAAAGGAAAGGATGATGAGTAAGATGGCAGAAAGGAGAGGAAGGAAGGAATGAAGATGGATGGACAGATTAGGGTGGCGGAGAGAGGGGAGAGGGAGAGAACTGCGATGTTGATGGAGGGGAAGGTGATGAACAAGGAGCAAGAGAGGGGAAAAAGAATGAGGCAGGAGGAGGGGAAGATGAGGAAGGAGTTAAAGCAACGATGGAGATGAAGGGGAAAATGATAAGGCAGAAGAGTAAGGTAAAAATAAACACAATAAAGTAAGGGAATAATAAGGAATAAGTTACGGAAAAATAAGTGAGAAGGAACGAATTAATGGAGGAACAGAGGAAAAAAGCTGGAAGGAAGAGGAAGAAAAGGTAAGAAAGGAGCTAGGAAAGGATAAGTGGGAAGGACAGAGGTAACGGATGAGGGAAGACGGCCAGGAATGAGTTAGAGATAAATTACAGCGAGTGAGGTAATGGCGCGAAGGGGAACATGAGGAATGGGTTAGGGAGGGAGAAGTTCGAAAGAGGGAGGTAATCAGGAAAGGAGAAAAAGTTAGGGAAAAATCAGTGAGATGGAGGGAGGTAAAGGAGGGAGGAGGAAAATGAGGAAGCAGTTAGGGAGGGATAAGTGAGAAGGAGGGAGGTAATGGAGGGAGGAGGAAGAGAAAGTGATATGACGGCTTTTCATAGCCTCTTTATGAAAGTGCTTCAGGTAGAGGAAGAAGAGGAGGAGAACGATAAGGGAGAAGTTGAGAAAGAACAAGGAAGAGAAAAAGTACGAAGAGAAGAGAAACAAAGCGACGAAGAGGATGAAAGAGAATGAAAAGGGGGAGGAAGACGAGAAAGAAAGAGGAGGATGCGTAAAAGGACGAATAGAGGATGATGAGAAAAGGGATGAAGAAAGAGAGAGAAAAAGATGAGGAAGAAGGAAGGGGACCAGGGACAGGGTAAGCTGCTAAATTGTGGGAAAGAGGGAAAGAAACAGGACGAAGTAGTGATGAAGGAAAAGACACTCCTTGTTCCAGAAAGAATAGCTGAGGAAATCAGAGGTGCTGAGAGAAGGAGAACGAACAAAACTCCAGTGGGACTTTAAGACTTAGGCGGATTTTCATGCCTACTCATACCGCAGAAAGCCTTCAGCACCTAACGAGATGATCCCACGTAACCACTTCACTGCGAGAGACGTATTGTTGATTTTATTGTCGCTGCCACCGGATGATTTTATTCAGCTTTGGGCAAGTCTTCTTATATCTGAAGGGTTACAATTTCACCGCGTAATGTTTCCCTAAAGCTAGATATCTGTCTGGTGGTAGCAAGAATAAAACAGAAAGAGAAGTGAGGTTGAAGGTTAAAGTGGAAACAGAACTTCCTCAATACCAGAATTAGGCAAGCTCAAGAAAAGCATAGAAGCATAAGACAGTAGAAGTCTCCCTCCTTCACCATCCACATCCACACCCTCTGGTCATGAGTCGTACAGTACAGCACCCGGATTTCCACACACACACACACACACACACACACACACACACACACACACACACACACACACACACACACACACACACACTTAAATTCTTTTCGTCGCCCACGTTGTAATTTGCAGCAGGAACAGGCGACACGGAAAATTTTTGTATATTCCTTTCATTGCCATTCTTGAAAAAAAGGAAAAAAAAAATAACTCATAGTAATTCTCTCTCGTAACTAGTATTACATATTGCAGAAAGAATAAGGGACGTGAGAAGATTCTACACTTTCATTTTTTTTCTTTGTTCATCCTATAAAAGCAAATTCTAATACGAGGCAGTGGATTATATATATGTGTGTGAATTCGAGTCCAGGAAAATGGGAAGCAGCACCGAGGAGAACTGAAATGCCTGTGTGAAATTTTATGGGAAAGTTGGAATGCAGACTTATAATGAAATATCTGAGAATGCAGTCAATTTATAAACCAAAATAAATCCATAATGCGAGTGTAATTTTCATAAAACTATGCAACTTCTTGTCTCGTATCTGATTTATTCTTGAAGGGATAAATTTAGGTATGTAGGCCTATCTGTGTATTATTTTCCATTATAGTGTACCCTATGTGCGAAATTTTCTTGGTATACATAACTCTTGTAAATAATATCCTTGTTTATTTATACTTAGAGACAATCACATCTCTTCACAAGTACCTATTTCCTTGGGGGTCAGCTTTTTTACACTCTGATGATGTGCCAGTTGCTGTATATGTTTCTGAATATGTGTATGGTGAGGCATTTTACCATATTTGCTGTAAGCCTGTTTCACTTGTGCCTCACCTGTTTGTGGAAAAAATGTTTTGTGATATTTAGTGTAGGTTAATATTTTATGCCTACTCTCTGAAGTATAATTTGTTTCCAACTTTAGGCAGGCTGGGAAAAAAATAATAATAAAGTTTAAAAAAAAAAAAGCGTCACCTGTGCTCATAACCCCCCCGGGATGTTAAAGCGCTCTGTTTAATTTTCCTCTCACCCGGTACTTTGTCATGTAAAAGGGACTCAGTTTTTTTTCATCTTTCATAAAGCTTTTGTTACAAAGGGAAGGTATTAGTTTAGTTGTTTTGTCCCGCGCTGCTTCTAATTTACCTGGGTATGTACCGGAACAGGTGAGTTGCCGAAAACTGCATTGCATGTTCAAAATGTGGTCACACTAGACTCCCATAATGGGATGATGATGTCTACCATTAAATCTGGATTTTATTTAATAATTCTTGATACTGTGTCAGTATTTCTGACAGTTAAACTACATTGTGGCGAGTGTTTCTTTTATTATTTTACACATATATTTTACCATTTTACTATTCATTAATTTGTCTTGACATAGTGGCCACGGATTTTTACAACGTCATCTGCATAATATAAACGAATTTGCTAATGAAATGATCATTGGGTAGTTTTGTTTAAAACTGTTGCAGATCAAGCCTGTTATTTTCAGTGAGAACGGCATTTTTCTTTAGTATCACCTGCTGTTTTGATATGACTGTATTTATTCCTACGTCTGTATAGCCGGTGTATATAGCTTATAAAGAGAACAAGTGCTGGACCTGCTGCCTGTGGTGCTCCGTCGCCTACCCAGACCCAGGGGGTAGGATTCAACAGTTAACTTTGGCTTGTCCAATCGATCACACATTTAATTTCAAAGCGTTTCCAAGATCATTAATATTACAGACATAAGATTACTAGAAGCCTATAACTGCGGTCAATCTTCCTGCCTAAATACTGTGTTAACATACAACTTACCATTATTCACCTACCACAGTTTTACGCAACATGTTGAGATCTTTGTATAGAGCTTGAATATTCCGTATTTAACCTGAAAATCAAACTCATCTGGTCGAGGATTTATTTCTTATGTAACTGTTTTCTAATGTCATTTCCTGCGGTTGTAAGATTAAGGTAGTGATGCTGACAAAAGTATTACTGTATATCATTTGTGTTATCTAAGCGGTAGGAGGTGATGTGAATACTGTACTGAAAAAATTATTGAGAGAGAGAGAGAGAGAGAGAGAGAGAGAGAGAGAGAGAGCGCATCTTGATACCCTGTGTGGTAAATTCTTCACCTTCATTTGTATCTCCTTTTCGTCACCCACTTCCCTCCTCCATTTCCTTCCTCACGGTTCTCTGTCATAACTAATACTTCTTTTTTCCTCATCTTCTTCATTCTCTCCTGTTCTTTTTACTACTGTAAGTTTCTCTCTTCCTATTCCTTTTTTGTGTATCCCATTTCCTTTTTCTTCCACTTTTTTCAGGTTACATTTCACACTTTCCCCTTTTCACATAATTCTCTTATTTATCTTTTTCGCGTATTTATCTTCTTTTCCTTTCCATTCATCTGTATCTTGTTCTTTACATTTGCTCTTCTATTCCTTACCTTTCCCTTTGTCCTTTCTCTTCCATGTATTTCCCCCTCCCCCCTCTCTCTCTGTCCTATAAATATCCTGTTCCTTCTATTCCTTTTATCCTTCAGTCCTTTATCTTTTCTATTCCCTTCTTCCTTGCCTCTTTATCTCTTCTCTATTATGTCTCCTTTTTTCCTCTTTTACTTCTCTCTCATCCCTTCTATCATTTAGCAGTTTCTTCCATTTACTTCGGTCACTTTCTCATTTATTTACCTGTTTCTTCCCCTGCAACATTTACCTCATTCTTTCCTCCTGCTTTTCTGTCCTTGTCTTTACGTTATGGAATAGATTTGTTAGTTATTACCATCCCTATAACAAACAGTGTGATCTATTGCTGTTTACTTTGTACTTCTTCGTCTTCCTCTTCCACTTGCATTGCTTTACCTCTTCCTCTCGGCCTTCCCCCTTCAATTCCGGCCCACTCATCCTCCCCTCACCCTTCTACCATCAATTCTTAGCCCCATCACCTTCCCCCTCTCACCTTTCCTCCTCCTGTTCCTGGTCCTGCCACCCCCCAATTGCCCTTTCCCCTTCAACATCTGACCCTGACACCATCTCCCCGCCTTCCCTCACCCTTTCCATTCATTTCTTAGGTTTATCATTCTCTCCTCTCCTCTCCCCGTTTCTCTCTTGATTTCTCCTCCTCCCTTTAGCTCCTTATTCCCCACCCTTTCTGTTTTCCTTCCCTTCTTACCCCCCCCCCCATCGGTGCTCGTTTCCCTGCCTGTTTTCGTTATATCCCACGTATTGTACTCCCTCGATCCCTTCTTCTTTTCTTCTGTACGACTCCATCCATTCTCTCCCTCCACTACCATCTCTCCCTGATTCTCTCTTCCTTATCCTCTCTACCTCCTCAACTCTTTCACCTTTCCCTGTTCCCTTTCTCCTCTTACCTCTTTCTCCTGTCCCCCTACTCCTCTCTCCCCTCCGTCCTTTCTCTTCCCTCCCTCTTTCTTCTTTCTTTCCCATTCCTTTACCCTCTCATCTCTGTTCCCCACTCTCCCCTTTCTCCTCTTTTCTGTCCCTTCTTTCCCTTTTTTCCCACTCTCTTCCCTTCCTTATCTTTTCTTCAGTCTTCCCCCCGTCTCTCCCCCTCCATTCTGTCCCCCTCTCTTCTCTCCCTTTCTCCCCCTCCATTCACATTCCCCCTCCCTCCCCTTTCCCGTCCTTCCTACCCTGGTGGTGTGTGTACAGGTGAGAGGCACAGGTGTGATGAGGTAGGGGTATAAAGAACTTCTCGTACTCTATCCCATCTCTCCACTTTCTCCTCTCTTCCCCTTCTCTCCACTCCCCTACCCGCTTCTCTAATCTTTCCTCCTTTAATCTCTCCCCTTCCGCTCTCACATTTCTTCTCCAGTCCCATTTCTTCCCTGTTCCCTCCTCTTCCCTCTCCCTCACTCCTCCATTCACATATCTTCCTTTTCTTATCTCATCCTCACTCCCATCTTTACCCCTTCTCCTCTCCCTCCCCCTTTCTCCTCTGCCCCCCTTCCTCTCACTACATCTCTTATCTCCTATTTCTCTTACCCCCTCTTCTTTTCTCTCCTCCTCCCATCTGTCGCATGTTGTTCCATTACCTGCGAGAGCTGAAAGTAGAAAGAACAGTATTTTCAAACTTTTAAGCCTAAGATGTGTTCAAGATTGTTTTTACTTACGCTGACCTTCACTCATGCAGTTACCAAATTCTTCTCAATCAAATTAGTGAAAAAAAAAATGGTATTGCTAAATCTTGTGGAGACTTATCATAAAAATTGGTGACGATGATTTGTAAATAAGAAGCCAGGTGTGATGGGCAGGTGTGATAAGGTACGGAGCATAAACCACTTCACCCATTCTCTTCAACCATACCCTCTTTCCCCTCCTCCCTTCCACCCCTTTTCTCTCCCATTCTCCCTTACCCTCTTTTCCTCTCTCCATCCATCCCCCTTCCACTCTTCCCTCTCCCCTGCCCCACTCTCTTCCCTCACGTTTCTCCACATAAACCACTTGACCCATTCTCCTCAACCATCCCCTCTCTCTCTCGTTTCCTCTCCTCTCTTCACACTCTTTTCTCTCCCTGTCCCCCCTCCTGTCTCTACTTCTCTCCATCCACCCCCCTCCCCACTCCCCTCCCGTCTCTCCGCTTTCGACAGGTGAGAGGGACAGGTGTGATGAGGTAGGGGGCATAAACCGCTTCCCTGCCAGATCACACCGTCACTTTTGCTGACATACCTCCAGTTTTTATGATTCACAAAATACAAGGCACATTTTTTCGGTCCCTTTAAGCCCAGAGATTTTCCTTTATTCTGTTGTGTCTGAGGATTTTTTCTGGTTCTTTTAAGGCATGAAGCTTTTTTCATTTTGTTTTGTGTTTTGTTTAAAGTTTGTTTTTCAGTCAAGAGCGTTTTGCCTTACTTCCATTTTGTCTTACTTTTTATTATATATTTCAATGCATCAGATTTTCCTTTTCTGTCTAAGTCTTTCTGTTTATTGTTTAAAGCCATGAAATATTTTCGTTCATCTATTGTCTGAGTTTTTTTTTTTATAACGGATTTTCCCCCTCCTCTATTCTGTGTGCTTTCTTTTTTTTACAATGGATTTTCCCTTTTTCGTTTTATCTACGGTGATATTATTTTTTATATCTTTTACATTAAACAAAATTTCCCATTTTCTGTTATGTACACATCAATCTTTTAAAGCTGACGTTTTCCTCTTTTCTTGTGTACGCCATTTATCTTTCCTATTTTTTTTTTTTTTGTAAGGCTTTTTAAAAAATTTTCTTTGCCAACAGATTTCTGCTTCAGTAATTTTTTCTTTGGTCATCGCATTTTTTCATTACTGGACCCAAACAGATTTTCACAATTTCTGCTTTTCCAGGCCCGTTTGTCATTTCTACTGAGCTCAGAGATTTTCCTCAATTCCCGCTTGGTCGAATTTTTTTTCCTTTTTTTATATTAAGCCAAAAGGATTTCCTGCTCTCCCACCTGAACAGATGAAATGAATGCACATCGTGTGATGGAAAATACAAGGCTCTGTTTTCCACCGTCTATGATGACGTTTGTTTCATACTATACACTTCACCACCAGACATTTTCATTCGGTTGTGTATTTCAACTACAGTACTGAAGGAGCTATGGCTGTATCTAACCTCACCAGTTAGGAGAGTCCCCTTTAAACTGCATGAAATCATCTGAGGGTGGCTGAAATATGCAAAGGAAGACGTTACCAGTCTGAAGGGGTAAAGCAAGCCAGATTCTCTTATTTATTAACCGTGTTTCCCAGATTCCATTCCTTGAAACACCTTGAAACCAGAAGCATAATTTCTGATTTTATTGCTACCTACAGACAATGTTATTTTACCTTTCGAAATAAAGGTGAGACATAACCTTTACTTAGCTACCACTTCGCTACGCACGTCTCCTAAACGCTGAATAAAATCGTATGGATATGACAAGAAAAAAAAAAAAAAAAAAAAAAATCGCAAGACTGAAGGTGTTATTTCACTGTGCGGCTTTCTTTCGAGTGAACAAAACGCTCTGTCGTCAACCTATATAGATGAATAGGTGTGTGCCAGTATTTTATTTTTATTCTAACTTGGTCTAAAACTGCCATCTCTCCATCGTGGATGCCGAGTTGTAACGAAAAATGAACACTAAAACATAATACTAAACACGAAGAAGTGCTATGGAAAAGATGCAGAGACGTAACAGTGTCTTTTCCTCTACCGTATTACGTGAAAAAGGCTGGAAAATGACGAAAATTTGGGCCAAGATGAGGTGGAAAGAGTGTAGTAAAGAAATGGGTACTTGAGTGTTTTTGAAGTCTGAATACAATACCTATGTGTAGCAACGCAGCGAAGGGGTTAATGTATTCCTATCTCCTTGTCTCTGTGTCTTCATTTCCTCTCCAACGGAAACAGATGACGTGGGCGACAGTTTTAGATTGTGGGAGATAATGTGGCTCCCCTCCCTCCTCCCTCCCTCCCTTCCCCCCCATCTCTCTCTCTCAACCTACCTACCTACATACCTACCCGTTTATCTATCTACCTATCTATATGTCTATCTATGTAACTATCTATTAATTTATTTATCTTCATCTGTTTTCTTTTAGTCACGTAGTTTTCACCCGGTTTTTGCTTCATTTTCTTATTCTGATTTGTATTCACTTTACCGTCTCCTGCCCTAAGGATGCGTGAATAAAATATAAGACTTTTTCGTGCGATACATTTTTCCCTGTAACCTCGAACTTCCAGGCATCACCTTCTATCAGCCAAGCATGGTATCATCTGCAAAGTAATGTGCCTACGTCTCCCATTCACAACTTACTCCAGAGCCGCTCTTATCCTAAGAACTTTCACTTTCACCTCTCTCATTAGCCTACTAAGTCCATTTACATACTGAACAGACGTGGTGATATGAAGCATTCCTGTTTCAAAGTTCAGTTGGAGAATAATGGCTATGTGTATGAAAGACATTATCAAAGTAAATGAAAGAGCATATTAGTGGTGTTGACAAGCAGCATTAAGACAAAGTGTGGTGTTGAGATGAAACTGACTAATCGATATATAGAGAATGTCAGGATGTTCAAGTATTTACGGAGCATGTATAAAGAATATGAAGGAGTTGATCAGCGTATATGTATGAGGAGGTAATTTTGTGGTGCTGTGAACAATGATGGTCATATGGAGGTTGATCCAAGGGGGTATTAATAAAGGGAAATGACAGGGCCACTGAAATCATCAGCCTGAAGATAGGAATAGAACCGAGAGACTTGAGAAAGCCTTGCATAATAGCGCACCAGCTCCAACACTGACACAAGGAGAGAAAGGTGGACAGTGCTGGAGGGGCAGAAGTTAAGAATGAGAGCTGTCGAAATAAGTTCTCTCAGAAGTGGCCATGGAGTGACATGGAGGGAGAGATAGGCATTTCAAAGGCTTGGCAAAGACTGTGGCGTGGTGAATGAAGTGGTGGAAAAAATAAAGAAATATGTTTTGACATGGTGAAGCCATATCAGGCAAATGGAGTGAAAAACTGAGAGAGTAAATCAGAATAATGGACAAAGAAACTATTTATTTGACGAACTAAGAGACGGAAAAGTGTATGAGAGTGTGCGCGACTAAGAAGCATATAAGAGAAGGAAACGAAAAGACTAGGTGAGAGTGAGATTGAGAGAGTGAGAGTGTGTATGAAAGACTATAAGAGTATATATATGAGAGAGACTAAGGGAGTATAAGACAGTGAAAGACTAAGAGACTATATGAGAACGAGAGACTAAAAGAGTACCATATATAAGAGAGAGTGTATGGGAGTATAAAAGAGTGAGAGAATAAGAGAGTATGTAAGAGAGAAAAGGAGAGAATATAAGATTGAGAAAATAAGAGTATATATATGAGAGTGAGAGAATAAGAGAGTAAATGAGTGAGAGAATAAGAGTATATGAGTGAGAGAATAAGAGAGTATATGAGTGACAGAATAAGAGTATATGAGAGAGCGAAAAAGAGAGGATATGAGAGTGAAAGAATAAAAGACTATGTGAGATAAAGATAATAAGGGTATATGAGAGATCGAGAGTACCCGTATTACGAAAGTGAGAAAATATGATGGTGTATAAGAGTTTGAGAAAGCATACAAGAAAGTGGCTTGGCTAGAATGAGTAAGAATGATCAAAAAGGGGGTGGACAAACAAAACTGTAAAATATAAGTGTGGTTTGTTGTGAGAGAAACAATCCTTCATGAGTAGGGACAGAAATACCTGGAGATCCACATATATACGGAGCTACCTCTCCTGTGATATGGTCTGGGGAAAAAGAAGAAGGATAGATAAATAGGTAGATGGTGTTCACTTACTTATTCTTTGTCTTCGTCTTATTATTTTTCTTTTCTCTCTTTATTTCTCTTTTTACTTGTTTTTCTTTTTTTTTATGTCCATGTCTTTTCTTTCATTTCCTCCTGGCTCTCAATTTTTATACACGGATTTTTGTCTCATGCTATTCTCGTGTTCTTTAGCAATATTTCTTTTCCTTCTCTCTCTCTCTCTCTTTTCCTACCCTCGGACACATTACACCTTTAAGTTGGGAGCCGCTTTGCCTCTCCGTCAGCGCAGGGGGGAGGACAGGTAGAGAGAGAGAGAGAGAGAGAGAGAGAGAATTACCATACCTCCACTAGAAGGTTTTTTTTTTACCATACCTCCACTAGAAGGTTTTTTTTCCCAAGTATTATCATCTAACAATAACTAAGATGAAGTAAATGTAAGATATTCTCGTAGTGAAGAGGCTGAATGAGTGCTATCAATGCCTTCCTCACAGGGGGTTGCTAAGTAGGTAAATAAAACACAGAGACGGAAGCAGGAGTTCGGGATAAGTGGTGTTTATGGTAATGAAGGGGTTAACAGGTAGACAGTTACACGGACAGACAGACAGGTAGCTAGTTATCTGTCTATCTCTGTCTATCCATCTATCTATTTATCTCTCCATCAACCCATCTGTCTATCTATCCATCCACCTATCTACCTACTTACCTATCTATTCTAACTATCCATTAACTCATCCATCTATCTATCTATACATCCATCTGCCTATCTCTCCATTCATCTACCTATCTGTCTATCCATCAATCTATTTGTCTACCTATCTATCCATCCACTCATCCATCTATTTATCTATCTATCTATCTGCGTGAGTACAGAGAGAGAGAGAGAGAGAGAGAGAGAGAGAGGGGGGGGGGTAAGAACAAAGGCTATATGGACAGTAGAGGTGGCAAGCCCTTTCTCTCAGTGTGACAATTTGACTCTTAAGGTACCGGATGGGATGGCGGAACGGAGATGGGATGGGCCGTCAGGGAAGATGGTATGGCCGGGATGGGAGTGGAGAGAAAGAGAGAGAGAGAGAGAGAGAGAGAGAGAGAGAGAGAGAGAAAGAGAGAGAGAGAGAGAGAGAGAATGTTGGGGTGTGTGGGAAATGTGCCTCTAAAATAAACCTAACCTCGTTTACCCACACCAAAAGAGATTATACCGTATTCATATCACACTAAATCGTCGTGTGCAACAGTAAATGGCGACCATCCCTCACGAAAACACTGCCTCTCCATCATAAAATATCTCATGTGAAGATAGATAGTTAGTTTAATGTCTAATAATATTTTTCTGATCACCTAAATTAATGTAAGTAACAGAGGACAACATAAATCGGGTGAAACATGAAGGAAAAGAGGAGCGCATATAGTAAATATTTCCCTATTTCATAGTTACTTTTCATGATTTAATGTTTTCTTTTATACTTACAGTGCTTAAAAAAATCAAATTGACAGCAAGTAAATCATGCAGGCTAATTTCATTATTTTGATCTATCTTACATCTGCTTTGAGAGACAGGAATAATAATACTGATGACATTATGTACTACCAACAACTGATATATGGTAATGTGTCCTATTTTTCTACTGTATATTCTGGGGGCCTGTTTACTTCATCACCACGTCATTATATTAAGTCTATCATGGCCCAGATTTTCGTCCTTTCGTAGCATGTTTCACATAGTTCATGACAGAAAGACATTACTACGGCTCTACATGCTTTCCATAACACTTCTTCACAACTGGAATGATATGCTAGTGTTAGTTTATTGTTACAACTCTGCATTCAAGGTGCAGAGATGGTAATTTTAGGCCAAGTCAGAGTAAAAAAGAGTATTGTAAAGCGATCCTTTGTGTTATCCAGGTAAATTCCATGGTTTCTTTAGATGGCAGTCATTACCCCGAGTGGAAAGGTGAGGAGATCCGTGAAGGAAATTCTCTTTTTCGACACAGTTAAATCCTATTCGACTCTTAAAACCATTGCTTACCCAAGACTCCTTTTTTATTAGAGAACTGAAGTCCCCTTAGGCAATAAGATAGTTTTTTGCTTGGAAACTGATGTTAAAATATTAACGAGAGAGAGAGAGAGAGAGAGAGAGAGAGAGAGAGAGAGAGAGAGAGAGAGAGAGAGAGAGAGAGAGAATTAGCACATTAAATGGAAAAACGCGGAGCAGAGAAAGAAAATGGTGGAGGCCTGCTGAAGCTGCGTGTAATGGGGTGGAAGGGGTGGAGTGGGGATAAATAACATGGAACAGAAGGGCCAAGGCTGGAATGGGATGGAGTGGTGTATGGAACGGTGGAGGAGGCTGGCGGAAGTAATGGAAAAGTTGATGGAATGAGCGTATCAATGAATGGAATTGATGGGATGGCTGATGGAATTGATGGGATGGTTGATGGAACTGATGGGATGGTTGATGGAACTGATGGAATGGTTAATGGAATGGCTGATGGAACTGATGGAATGGTTGATGGAACTGATTGGAATGGTTGATGGAACTGATGGGATGGTTAATGGAACTGATGGAATGGTTGATGGAATTGATGGAATGGTTGATGGAACTGATGGAATGGTTGATGGAACTGATGGAATGGTTGATGGAATTGAAGGAATGGTTGATGGAATTGAAGGAATGGTTGGTGGAACTGATGTAATGGTTGATGGAATTGAAGGAATGGTTGATGGAATTGAAGGAATGGTTGGTGGAACTGATGTAATGGTTGATGGAACTGATGGAACTGTTGATGCAATTGATGGAATGGCTGATGGAAGTGATATAATGATTGATGGAATGGTTGATGGAATTGACGGAATGGTCGATGGAATTGATGGATCGTTGAAATGGTTGGTATGAATGATGTTATGGCTGATCAGAAAAGATGAAGTGGTTCTTGGACTACCTGATGGCGTTGCAGAAATGGCTGGTCACCTGAAGGAAGTGATGGATGAGATAATGGCATTCATATATTGATGGAATGATTGTCCGCTGTCGTCCTCTGAACCTTCTTACCCATTCTTTTCCCTTTCCTTCTTTTTTGTTAGTGAGCGTCGTTGAAAAGTAAAGGTAAATGCAAAAAGTCCCACAATGGATGTCTGATAGTCTGGTGGTAAACAAAATTAATGAGGTGTTGGCTTGTCCTCGTCTCGCAGTAGGCTATGCTTGTTTTGATTTACCTCTCCGATGTTTATTATTTTTGTCTATACCGGCCTTTCTCCCTGTATCAGTCCATCTGCCTATCTATATCATTTTTATGTCTATCTCTGGTGTCTGTCTACCTCTGTCTTTCTTCGGTATCTGTCTATATTTCTGCCCATTCATCCACCTATCTGCCTATCCATCTGTATGTCACTATTACGTCACTCAGTGCCTCTAGCAATATCAATCCATGTGTCTACCTATTTATATACCTCTCTATCTGCCTTTATGCCCTGTCTGTTTGCCTGTCTACATGTCATCAAGTCACCCATCAGTTCTTCCACTAGTCAACTCCCTTCGTATGTTGGGTACAATTTTGGAAAGAAAAATGTCCCCTCGCCTGTTTTCATTTTATATTTTTGTGTAGCTGGTTGGTATATTTTTGTAGCTAATCTGGGTCGTCTTTGTATTCACCCTTTCAGACTTCTGGGAAAAACATGTACCCCGTCCTAATGAAGAAGCAAAAATATATATATAAGTCAGCGTGTTGCCGTTGTTCCTTATTATTCTTCTGGATGACTAGAGAAAAGTTATAATGACGCCGTTATTCAAGGGGGAAGGGTGATAGAGGGGAGAGTGGATCTGCGGGGCGTTTGTGGAATGTGTACGGTGTTGGTGTGTTCTGTTTGGTGAGGAAGATGTGTGAGATATATGGGTGATCAAGCGAGGGACAAATGAATAACTTAAACCTAAAGCCCTTCATCAAGAGGACGTATTTATTCTATGATATTTCTGAATGGGGATTTTTTTTTTTTTTCCTCCTGAGCATTCTTGGTTTTTCCAGCGTTCCCCACGACTTTATTTCCCGACTGACCAAAAATAACTCTACATGTTCTATATCTCAGCCTGGTATTTACTTCAAAACACCTTTACGTTTTAGTTAGGCCCTCAAAATGATTCAGTAGCCCCACAACATGAAATGAGACGGGCGCGGAACTACGAAAGAGACCGAAGCAGCGCCACCTGACGCCAAAACAACCATCCCACGTGGACTATTCGACTACGAACGAGGTTTCGCTACAAGGTGTGTTCGATTCGAATGGGCTCTCTACAGAAAAGATTCATGCTTGTGGACAAAAGTCGTGCGCCTGGCAGCGCGCTGCTCTCTAGTTGGCAAAACACTGGTCGCGTGTTGGGAGGTTCATGCGTGTGAAGTGGAAATCAACATGACTTGCACTACAGTTAGTGATATCTCCCTGAAGGAAAAATTAATGTGTATGGCTTAAATCAGCAAGGAGATTGCCGAATAATTTTCATTTTAAAATCCCATTTGTACAGTTATTTCTAGGCCAAATGGAAATAACACACCGTTATGATTTTGATGGTCTTTTCCCGGCACTAGAAGTTTATTATCCTTATCCCTCTGATTGTGATCTGTGTCCAAAGGCAAAACTGTACTAAGTACTAAAAACTGCCAAGCAATTCAATTTCACGGGTTACAGAAATCAGTATCTCCAAGGCTATAGCCTTCCAACAGACTGCCATTCATGGATGGATTACGGTAATGAAACCAAGTTACATGATCACTGTTAAACGATTGGTTGGAGTGGAAATGGAAATGGTTTTACATTACACACAGACCTTGTTATATATGAGACATTTCTTCAGAATGGAAGAAAAAGATGAAGGTTTCTATCTGTAGGAGTACAATATGTCTAAGCACAAGCCAGACAGTGAGTCGACACAAATACAACAGGGCATAAACACGAAGCACTTGGAGGAAATGGTGGCCATTAAACTTTAGATGCAAATGTTAAGCAACTGCAGGCCTATCTACAACAGGATATTTACACATAATAAGAGAGCAACCTCATCTACCCACAAACTATTAATTTCGATCAGTACAAATTTCGTTCCACACACCTCATGTGATATCTAGCATGCTGTAATGGCACCCAACTCAGGCCCTTCCACCCAGCGTTACTCTTGCTTTACCTGTATTAGAAGCTGGTGTACTAACAGTTATGGATGTTCCCCTTGTCGTTTAATTTTCCTCTCTGTAGCCAACCAGGTGAGTACTCTTGGGCCAAGTTATGTAAATAACCCAATCCAGTGGGAATCATTATCGGAAATCACTATTAATCATGGAGCTGGGGTCAAAAATTGGTCACCGTGGAGAACACCCTACAGTGGCAAAGTCCACTCATTTTAATTATACAAGTGCTGTATCTCAGCTGGTATAATCACCAGAGGAAGTGTTATAGGCTACGAGAAAAAATGGTTGCAAAACTGAGATGTATGTTTAACACAAAATAATGAAACATAACCCATTTGAGTAAACGGTGAAAACAGCTACTTCCCGTGTCCATTTCCCTAGCCCTTGGCCAACAACGATGTGCAGTAACTTAGCTGATTTCGTCTGTCAAGAGAAAACTGCTTCACTGACTACAAACTAACTTAGCCTATAAAGTAGCTGAAGAAACTGGGCCTGGGGTTAAAAAACAAAAACAATGGTTGTCTCAAACTCACCAGATATGAGGAGACATCCCTCGGTCATACTCCAAAGGTACCCGATTTCCATCCTTTGCGGCTGATCGCTGCAAGCCACATTTCCCGCCGTTTCGAGTCCGCACTGGGTATCTCACGTCACGATATAGCATCAGACTTGCTGAAACACCCAATGGCTACACACGACACAGTATCATAATGTAAAATGATCAGGGTTCCCCGTATATCGTCTGCTGTGAACGCAGTTGTTTCGCGCTTCGGTAAGTTTCTTTGTACCACGTAACTCGAAGCTGTGAGCCTGTGACGTCACGGCGAAAGTCTCTAATCCTGTAATACATGTACGAGAGAAAACGGATCTTTTGTTTAAACTAGGAGATACTATACCAGAAGCAACTTTGTGAAAACGACTGCTTGAAAAGTGTTGCCTCTCTAGTTCATGCTAATTCCAGACGATGTTATTCGTTGTAAGACGTTAGTGAAAGATTAATGAAAGCAATATCTAACCCCGACAATTCGAAAGGTCTACCCTAACTTAACTGAACTTGCTCATAGAAACAGAATACAACGAATGCGTTAAGGGACTGAAGTAGTTAAACCTGTGGATGCCTTTTTTATTTTCTTGTTGCCAAACAAACGATGTATTGCAATTAGGGCAGACCTCTTGTGGCGATGGGGTTGATGAAGGCTAAATCGAACCCCTCTAGTTGGAAGAATCTCTCATACTTATTAAATCGTGTGGATGTTGCAATAATATATAAGACGTCATCGTAGCGAAGGGGTTAATCAACAAACAAGAAGAGGGGTGGGTTTAGGAAGCATATAGGGTGTGTGGATCAGGGAGCTTTTAGGGAAAATTGCTAAGGATTATTTATAGAAGAAAGGGAAGCTGGTCTAGCGTTCATAAACCAAATGGCCATTTCACTCCACTGAATGAATATAATTTTATTATCTTCAGACGACTTTACTTGGATTATTACTTTTTTTAACTGGAAGAGTTTAATACAACCTTCATAAACGATATCATTAATGAGGTCTTAACTGAACCAAACAAAATCATCTGACGATTAACGTTGCCGTGGCGATGGGTTAAAATACCTTATAAATTCCTTGATTTGTACATACTTTTCTTCAGTCTGAGTGCCGTGTTAAGTTTCTATAATATCCTTGGAGACCCTGGAGGGTTCTTTACGGACGAATGGGAAGTTGTTACACCTTTCATGAGCCTATAAAAACTTACTTCCTTATTTTTGCACATCATCAATTTTCCAACTTTCGTGTCGTGTGAAATGTATAATATACTATTTGCATCTTTTCTTACATATTCTCCTCATCGTCCACGTGAATGTACTGATAAAAATACACCTCTTCTCTACATGTATGATATTCTCTTCATCTTTCATGTATTCTCCTGTTCTCGTCAATCTTTCTGTTAAGAAAATACCCCCACTTCGACACATAATATTCTCATCCTCTCATACATATTCTCCTGGAGGTAAGAATATCCCCATATCTATGCAGGTACAATATTTTCATCCTCTCCAACGTGTTCTAATGGTTCCCGTTGCTGGTATGAATATGCCGCCTTCATTCACGAACCTATAAAGAGGCTTGCAGCTTCCTCATTTCTGCACATCATTTTCTTCAGCCCGCGTATCGTGTAAAGGTTATATAATATTCTCTTCTCTTGTTTATTCTCCTAATTGTTCCCGTGAATCTGCTGGTAAGAGTATGCTCCCCCTCAGCACCTATAACAATTTCGTTTTTTTTTTATTTTTCCTTCATATTGTCCTCCCGAATTTTTGCACGTCATTATTTTTCTCTAGTCCGCGTGTGGTGTAAAGGTTATATAATACTCTCATCCTCTCCTGCATATTCTCCTAATTGTTCTGGTGAATCTGCTGGTAAGAATGTGCTCCCCCTCCACAATGGTGTCCCCCTCCCCGTATTGTTGCTTGAGACAATACTCCGACGTGGTGCTTCCTGGAGAGGATTTGGCTAATGGGGAAGACAGGGGAATATGTTCAGGGGATGAGGGATGAGGAGGGGAAGAGGGGAAGGGGAGAGAGTAAATGGGATCGTGAGGGATGAGGAGGAAAAACGGGGAAAGGTAGAGTGAGGGATATGGAGGAGAAATGGGGAAGAAAAAAGAATGAGAGGGAGTGTGAAGGATCAAGACTAGGAAAAAGGCTCCGGAAAAGAAATGGGAAGGGAAAAAGAGCTAGGGAAGGTGCGAGATGAGGAGGGGAAGAGAGAATGGAGTGAGAGAGTGAGAAGGAAGGAGAGGGAGGATGAGTGAGGGGAGGAATATGAGAACGGAGTGTGTGGAGAGAGAGAGAGAGAGAGAGAGAGAGAGAGAGAGAGAGAGAGAGAGAGAGAGAGACAGACAGACAGACAGACAGACAGAGAGTCAGACAGAACAATGAGGAGAGGCATGTGGAATAGAAATGAAGAGGGGGAGAATAAGAGGGAAGTCATGAGGAGTGAGGAGAGAGAAAGAATTGGGCAAAGAGGTTATGAGGAATGAGGATAGGGCTGTAGAGAGGATGTGGGGAATGACAGAGGGAATATGAAGAGTGAGGGTAGAGAAGTGGAAGAGAAAGAAGGGAATGAAGGATGGCAAGAAGACTGTGGAGAGGAAATTGGAAGGGGAAGAGCGTGAGAGAAGGGTGAGGGAAAACTTCTGCAGACAGGAGGAAGGGTAAGGAGGAAATTGGAAAGAAATAATGAGAAGATGATGTGAAGGATTTATGGAAAGAACTGTACGGAGAAGAAACGAGGAGTGATAAGGAGCGGGATGGGTAGGAAGGAGAGGCAAGGAAAGCGGTGAGGGAGAGGGGAGGTGAGAGGGAAGGCGATGGAGAGGCAAAGAGGAAGGGTATGGGGGAAACTTGAAGATACTGGCAGAATGATGGAGAGAATGATACATGGAAAGGTCTGAGAGGAGAGGAAATGAGAAAAGATAATAAAGAAGAGGATAAATAAGGAGAAAATGGAGAAAGAGAGACGGGAAGAAATTATGGGAATGATGAATGGGGGAAAACGAGAAGAGCCATAGAAATGAGGAATGAAGAGCTTGGGAAACTGAGAGGAAAGAGGGGAAATGTAAGCACAAAGACTAGAGGGAATTATGGAGAAGAAGGATGGAGATGTGTGGTGGGGAGGCGGGATTAAAAGCAAGCTGGAAACGAGGAATGGTGGGGAGTTATGGCATGAAGAAATGAGGAGGCATTTTAAGGAGGAGAGCTTTAGAAAGCATAGGAGAAGAAACAGGGAAATGGGGAGAAATGATAAAGATAGAGGACGGGAAGTAAGAATGGGGGCAGCCGTGGGAAAACTGGATGGATAAAGGTGAGGAAGGATTTGTGAGGGAAGAACATGGACTGCCAGCTCAAACCAGAGAGAGCCAGAAGTTAATATCTTGCCCATTTTAGAGCCTTCGATATGCCAGAGTGTTTTTTCGTTTCTATTTTTAAGTAGACTAGTGGTGAAAAACAAAAGCTCAACTGGAACTACAAGACTTTTAAGATATATACAAAGATACATTGATAATAAATATAAGGTACAATGTGAAGGAGGTTTAAAGGCAGCCCTTTTTACTAGAATATAGTAATACTGACCTGTGGACTGCGAAGCACACTGCAGCTCCTGAACCAGTTCTTGGAATGCCGTTGTGACTCACTCTGTGGCACCTGGTGCGGGCAAGGGGCTCTGGTATACCCCCTGCTCCATAACACTGGGCCAGACATAACCATTACCGGTATGTGGATGCTGACACAGTTGCCTGGCTGTTGGGTGTCTCCAGTCCAGCTCTATATTCTGGGATGCGGCAATCCCTCTACGACGCTTGCTACATAGTAGGGTTCACAGCCGGGGCCTCCAGTTCCTTCATAAGTGAGATACAGTCAGTCTACCTCATCATCCAAAGTACGGTTGTTGCAGGGCGTCTCAAGCTCTCATCAGTAACAAGTGGTGTTCATCAGTGGCCTTGCATCTCCTGACGCAGAGGAATATTACTACATGTGCCTCCTGTCTCTCATCGATAATACTCGACATTATTATCTCCGTAATGATCCTACCATTTATTCGATCCGATTTGTTGATATTATAGGCGACCACCCTCTCGTCCCACGGCTGAAACACTGTGGACGTCAAATTTGCTGACGAAAATGCACCGAAGAGCTCAGTGGAGCTTGAAGAGTGGTTCTGAGCGTCACTTTTTTATTTAGTTATTAATTTATTTTTTAATGCAAGAAAAAAGGAACCAAAGACCAGGGGCCTGCAAATTGCTCTCTCCAAGAGAAAAAAAACAAAAACAAGATAACAGAGAGCCAAATTCAAAATCCATTCATTTCGAGATGCCTGGACACTGCGTTTGAAAGACTGGAGGTCGAAGGCAGTAGGAAAAACAGACAGAGGGAGTTCCAGACTTGGTGTGGGTCCTGCTCCTCGAAGGGCCTGGTCGCTGTGGGGACAGGTTTTGATTCTCTTCACCCTCCTTCAGGGCCTGCTCCTGAATATGGTGGTGTCACCAGGGGTATCGAAGGCGGCCTCCATGTGAGACGGGTTCCCTGTTTGTAGATGGTGCTTGATATTTTAACACGACGTTGCCCTCTGCTTAGATAATGACTGAGTTTGAACTCTGACCCTGTTGCATCTTTTCTGTAGAATGAGATTGACTGGGAGAGTACCAGACGGGTACACACACACACACACACACACACACACACACTCTCTCTCTCTCTCTCCAGTGGAAAGGCTGGTGTCAAAGGGCGGTCTGAGTGAATGCTTCTGTAGCAGTGGGCCGAGTTAGCGTACTTCGGGGGGAGGTGGGTGGCTTTGTGTAGGGGCAGGGGGACCAGTGAATATAGTTTTTCCCGACCTTTGCCCTGAAAAAAAAAAAAAAAAAAAAATCCAAGGTGTTTGATAACCATTTCGTAATGACGGTTTTGTAACACCCGAACTGTGTTTGAATTCTACTCTCAGGCAAGTCCTCCGAATGTCACGTTGAATGCTAAGTTAATGCTTAGCG
This sequence comes from Coenobita brevimanus, assembly GCF_032717465.1. Classification (NCBI taxonomy): domain Eukaryota; kingdom Metazoa; phylum Arthropoda; class Malacostraca; order Decapoda; family Coenobitidae; genus Coenobita; species Coenobita brevimanus. The sequence continues at coordinate 24,826,661 of NC_137007.1, read as the reverse complement.
CTATTCTGTTCCACTTTGCTTCTCTCCCTTCTGTTTATCTATAAATTCTATTACACTGTTATGTACAGCACTTTGCACTATGTCACTGGACCGAGAAGGCAAATGATATATATTTCAAACTTTCACCATGAAGTGCTGTAATTGTGTCAGGACTCTAAAATATAAATAATAGCTAGCAGCATAGATGTAATCTAGAACGTTAAGTCAGTCATGGCTAGGGCCGGCAGGGAATATTGTCTGCACATTCCCCCTGAAGAATGTGTAGTCTGCACCTCGTGATGCCTGATGGGAATACACACATACACACACACAGGCCTCTAGAACATTTGACAACCGTATAATCCACGTGAGAGAAGCTCTCACATACGACAGAGAAGCAAGAAGAAGTCAGAAGGAGTTAGGAGGCTGGAGGAGAAAGAAGAGAGAAGGAATTAGGAGACTGGAGAGGAGAGAGCAAGAAGGGGGTCTAGACTCGAGAGAGAAACACGGTGGTGTTAAAAGGGGTCAGGCTCACGAAATTAACTTAGTGTAAATTTTGAGAAAGTCTCTCTGAAGTAATAAACTACAGTCAAAGCCCAGTATCCAACTTTATCTTTTCCTGTCACAGACTACAAGTGAAGTGAAATTATCTCCTCACATATCTAACCACTATTACCTACAGCTCGGCTACGACTACTGTATAATCTATTACAAGACTGTTAATTGTTGTATGTATCTACTTATCTGTACATCTAAACTGAAAAGAGAAGTCTCCAGCGAAAGCCATCACAAGGTTAAGTTTGCGGTTACGCAAGGACGTTCATGTTATGTCAGAATCAAACATTAAGGTCTTAATAAGTACTTTCATTAGTACTATTTTTAGCACAGGACTTGGCGTTCTTATAAGACAGGTATATCTAATAAAGTCTGAACTGTAAACAGGTTTCTGTTTTCAGCAACATCCATATACTTCTCAGCAGTCATGGTTGATACAGTCTCTAAGTATTTTATCAATTCAAGGAAGTTCCACATGCAGCACCACAGTGCTTGGTGGGTCATCCCTGACATAAAACATGAGCTTCACAATTATACTGAATCTTTCCTACCTTAATCCTTTGAGGAACAAAGATTTTCCTTAACTGAATAAAACAGTCAGCCGTCAGACAGAATTTAATACTAATATTTCCACTCGTAATTGTTTGAGGTAGGCTTAGTCCTTTGAGTAGAGGTTTCGTAAACTGAATAAAGTCATCCAGCATTAGCCACAATATACCAAGACAGTAAAACATGGCGGCGCTCCTGAAAGAAGACGGTCGAGAAAGGTGGAGCCTAAAGAGGAGTATAGCCATCAAACACTGTCAATAGTCATGCCGTTCTTATTCATATACACACTGCACACCCACACATGCAGAGGGTTCCGACACTTTTTTTCTCCCGGTTTTTATAATTTGTGAATAGCATACTGCAGCCCATTTGCTGCTATGAACAGATTAGGGTACTTTATTCTAGATACATCCAGAATAAAAAGGTAAGGAAAATCCAAGATTTCAAAGGTTACTCAAGAGCTTTTTTACTCTCTGACTGCGAGAATTTCTTTCAATTGAATAAAATCGTGTAGTAATTATATAACTGAGTAAAATAAATTGTTCCGTCCACGGAAAGTGAATAGGTTAATATTCTCTAATATGCTGTTTCCTTTTTATTCATATCTTCATAGGCTGCAATAATAGCATACCAGAGAATAACACACAGTTTGCATATATGAACTGGTAAGGGTGACATGTTGGGCAGCCTCTTTATCCGACGAAAATCCGAACCAAAATAGCCTGTACCGAGAACCAAGAGAGCGAGGTACATGCACTGCCCAGTATTATGGTGTCTCCACTACCACGATGTTTAACTTCATTTTGGTGCTGCTATCACACCATTATATTCACCTTGGCAGAGACGCCTGTATGTGTGAGGGATAGAGCAAATTTCTTAAACCTCTTCACCTCGCTGACAGCCCCTTTCCTCCCCTTAACACTTGGCACTTTTATTCAGCTGAGGGAAGTTGTATCAAAGTGAAAAAGTTAACACTGTTCCCTGCTGCATATACGGTTGTGACCAGATAACTAAAAATACCTTAAGGTAAGTAACAAGACTTCAGTTCATAATTAGCAACATTTGGTAGGCTACGTAAAGACAGAGAGAGAGAGAGAGAGAGAGAGAGAGAAATGGTGTCCCAGCGCAAAATCGAAGAATCGGATCAAACCAAGTTACTACGTTTCCCGAACTGAAAATTTTGTGTCTGTCTGTCTGTCTGTCTGTCTCTCTCTCTCTCTCTCTCTTTCTCTCAAGGCCTTTGGACTGATTTTAGTAGAAAAAAAAAAAGTTGAAAAAGACAGGAAATTAACCACCAAAATGCTGACACAAAACCACCAGCACCACACAACAATCCCAATACAAGCACGTGTTCTATGCACCGTCAAAGGCAATTACGGTATGAAGCGAGTTCCATTCGAACGTGCGCTCTAGCCTGTTTGTTTGATGATCAGTTGATTTCATATGAACTGCGAATACAAGCAAATGTACGTATTTTTATATAAGAAGGAAACCTCAGGAAATATCAACGCATTTACCCACAAGTGTTGTCTCTACCTAATTCAGAATACTTAGGTAGACCCTTGACTGTCCTGGGTTAGATTTCAGTGACTCACCCATTACGTTTATCAGGATCAACCCCTTTATTATCAGAGGAGTTTTCCTAAACTGAACCAGTCGTCTTGAGACAGCAAGAATATAAGCTTCATTTATGTTATCAGAATAAAAGAGTTAATGGAAATAATTTTTTACCCATTCATTATGTTAGACCTTTCCGGAAGTAGAATAACAGACAAAGGCATAAAGGTATTGAAGGAGTCAGAAAAATGCCTGAACGACAGGATAGACACACACACACACACACACACACACACACACACACACACACACACACACACACACACACACACACACATGCCATTCTTGCACATCTGTATCCCCGGTGATGTTATTATGGAAGGGGCGGCAGGGCAGGTGAGGCGAGGGGATATCTCTAGGACTTTTTTTCTTTTTTCTTTTTTAGGGGAGGCGTAGAGGGAGGGAAGGAAGGATAATTGAGGTAGGGAGTGAGGGAATGCGGCGTGGAAGGGAGATAGGTAGGGATATGGGAAGGGAAAAGGGGAGAGAAAAAGGGACAGATGAAGTAAGAAGGGGAGAAGGAGAGGGATAAGTGAAGTAAAAGGGGAGAGAAAAGGAGCAGGTAAGGTAAGAGAGAGAGAGAGAGAGAGAGAGAGAGAGAGAGAGAGAGGGTGGTTCTGCGGCGGGTGAAGGTAGACGCTGGTAGAAATGGTAGCTTTAAAGTTGTTGTAGTGGCAGTAAAGGCTGCCTCTCTCTATTATGTTATGAATACCTCAAGGCGGCTTTATTCAGCTTAGCAAGACCTTTACTGATGGACGGGCTTTGGGACTCTCCATATATCACTTTACTAGGCTGGTATTTTTACCCTTTTTATTGGTAGTCACACGAATTTGGTCAGCTTAGAAAATACCTCCCAGTGAAAAGTTAGAGTGACAGTGATGGTATTGTTTGTGGTAGTGTTGGTGGATGTTGGTAGCAGAGATGGTATTAGAAGCTTTAGTATATTGGAAGGTATGGTAGGCTTAGTGTTGGCAGTATTGGTAGCGGTGTTAATGTTGGTAGTTGTGGTTGTCTGGTAGTATGTGACAGGTATGGTAATGTTAGTAGATGCTGCAGTGTTCGCAGTGTTCATGTTTGAAGTTGTGGATGAGGTGATAAGTTGCTGCTGGCAGAGGTAATGCTGGTAGTTGTGGTTGAGATGATAGGATGTGGTAGATATGGTAATGCAGATAGTGCTGGTAGTGTTGGTAGTTGTGGTTGAGAGAATAGGATGTGGTAGATATAGTAATGCAGATAGTGCTGGTAGTGTTGGTAGTTGTGGTTGAGAGGATAGGATGTGGTAGATATAGTAATGCAGATAGTGCTGGTAGTGTTGGTAGTTGTGGTTGAGAGGATAGGATGTGGTAGATACGGTAATGTCGGTAGATGTGGCTGAAATGATAGGACATAACAGATATTGATAATGTTGGTGTTTTGGTCATGTTAGTAGTTGTGGTTGAGATGATAGGACGTGGCAAATATGATAATGTTGGTAGTTGTGGCTGAGATTACAGGATGTGGAGGAAGTGTAATGTAGGTAGTAGTGGTAGTGCTGGTTGTTGTGGCTGAGATGAGAGGATGTGGTAGTAGTGGTAATGTTGGTAGTAGTGGTAATGTTGGTAGTAGTGGTAATGTTGGTAGTGGTGGTAATGTTGGTAGTGGTGGTAATGTTAGTAGAGGTGGTAATGTTGGTAGCAGTGGTAATGTTGGTACTAGTGGTAAAGTTGGTAGTAGTGGTAAAGTTGGTACTAGTGGTAAAGTTGGTAGTAGTGGTAAAGTTGGTAGCAATGGCAATGTTGGTAGTAATGGTAATGTTGGTAGTGGTGGTAATGTTGGTAGTGGTGGTAATGTTGGTAGTGGTGGTAATGTTGGTAGTGGTGGTAATGTTGGTAGTGACGGTAATGTTGGTAGTAATGGTAATGTTGGTAGTGGTGGTAGTGTTATGGGCAGTAGGGCAGGTGTCAGGCACACAAGGAGAGGCGTCCCACTCAGCTTTAATAGGGCAAGAATGTACACAGGGGCTCACATGGCTCACTGCCCCCTCCACCACCACCACCACCGCCACCACACTCAATCCCCTGTTTTTCCCACCAGAACTGCACTTAAAATAAATACTGATGCTGTGTATGTTATCTTTCCCGTCACAACACAAGGCAGGGGTGATGACTACATGCCATACACAGGTTCAGATCCCAAGAGACAGGTGGAGAGGCGTGGATGGTGTAATGGCACCCGCGGCCTAGGTCATGTACACCTTTAACCCCTCTGCACTGATGATGTTACATGATGTGGACTGTGTTACCCCAGCCTTGGGTTCCTACATCTCAAAGGGGATGTTATGGCACTGGTTTTTATGTGCTGTCGTTTCAGTTCTATTCCTTTCTTTTCATTTTCTTGCTCTGTTGTCAGTGTTGTGTTTATTAATGCAGACCTGGAACAAACTAAGGCAGTCTCGTTACATTTTCATATCTTAGCCATTGCTCTGGATTGTGAAGTAAATTATGACAGTCTCTTTTTTTCTACCATTTCATCTTTCATTTCAGACTTGGATGCAAACAAAGGCAGACCTGATTCGTTATCCCTGCTGTTTTATTTTATACTCTGGACTGAGAAGCAACGGCATGTTCGTTACCTTGCAGTGTTCTGTTTGTAATTCTGGACTGGGAATTAAACAAAGGCAGACTCGTTGGCTATCTCTGATCTGCCATTCATTCAGTCCTGGAAAACAAAACAAAGTCAGGCTCAGTACCCCTTGCTGTTTTCTTCATGCTGGACTGGAATTATGCTACGGCCAACTCGCAATCTGTCACTCTTCTATCCTTCCTTCTGAACTGGGGAACCTTACTTTCTCTCTTGTGCATTCTTCCCTCCCTCTTTTTTCTCCGTCTTCCTCCTTCCTTTTCCTCCACCGTGTGCATGACTGGAGAAGGGAGTTGAATAACAGGTGTTGATTGCCTCCGCCAACGAAGTTGGGGGAGGTTATGTATTCACCATTGTTTATCTGTCTATTTATCCAGACGATATCTCAAAAAGTTCTCAATCAATTTCCATGAAATTTTATGGAAGGGTGGGCCATGGGCCAAGAAAAAAAATGATTAAATTTGGGGGCGTATCCGCATCCGGATCCGGATCCTAAGCGGAATATCTCCAAAAGTTCTCAGTGAATTTCAATGAAATTGTGTGGAAGAATGTGCCCTGGGTCATGGAACAATTGATTAAATTTGGGGGCAGATCCGGATCCTTTATTCCACAATATCTCCAGTGATCCGGATCCGGATCCTTTTTAATGGCAATGGTATTGGCGGAGGTATGCGCTCTCAGAGTGCTTTCATGTCTCTTACTGTTCTATCTTCCATTACAAATAAAGACCAATTCCAAATTTCTGACTATTCATTCTGGGCTGCAGTTTGAATGGCTTATTATGGAGGGGCTTTGGCTAGAGCGCTGTGGAATCTCAGTGGTGGTCTCCCCTTTGTTTCCTTGCGGCGATTTGCGCATGGTTAGGGAGTGCCATTGGTAGAGGGAGGAACGGTAGAAAGAAAGATGAAGATGGAAGAAAAGAGAAGGAAACATGAAGATGGAAGAATGAGCACAAAGGGAAAAAGGGAAGAAAAGGAGATGAAAAAGATAAACATATAGGAAAATGGAGAAGGGGAGGAGATGAAGGTGTAAGAGAGCGGAGAATGAAAGGGATGGAAATGAAGGAAGAAAGGAAGTTGATAATGAAAGAAAGGGATGATAGTAGAAAAATGAGAAGAGTGATAAGACGAGAGAGAGAGAGAGAGAGAGAGAGAGAGAGAGAGAAATAGGAGGAGGAGGACGACGACGACGAGGACAAAGACAAGAGATGGAAGACTAACGTGAGAACGAAAAAAATGTGAAAGGAAAGGGACAGACGGGGAGAAGGGAGGATCAGGAGGCGGAACAGGAAGGAGAAGAAAAGATATGTATGGAAAGGAAAGGGAAGGGACAAAGCAAAGAGATGGGAAGGAACAGGTGGGCTAAGGGAAGAAAGAGGAGAAGGAGGAGGAGGAGGAGGAGGAGGAGGAGGAGGAGGAAAGATAGGAGAGGAGAGGGAAAGGGAAGGAAGGGGAGAGATAGGAGGCGGGGGAGGGGGAGATAGAGAGGCAATGGAATCGACGTGTGTTGTGCGAGATAGTGAGGTATTGGTAGGGAGGGATGAAGAGGCGGAGTGGAGGAGGGTAGAGGGAAAGGGAGAAAGGGAGGAAAGAGAGAATGGAGAAATGGAGGAAAGAGCAAATGGAGAAAGGGGGGAAAGGAGAAGACAGGTGTAGAAAAGGATGGAAAGAAAGGAGGGATATACGAGAAGAAAGGAAAGAGGACAATGTAGAGAGGAGGGTAATGGAGAAAGGGAAGACAGAAAGAGATAAAAAAGGAGGGAGGGAGACACAAAGCGGGAGGAGAGAGGGAACGTAAAGAGGCAGAGAAAGGAGGAAGGGTGCTAAAGAAAGGGGTTAAGGGACGGCGGGAAATATAGAAAGAGAGGAAAGAGTAAAGTGCAGAAAAGGGAACTGAAAGAGGGAGAAAAATATGGAAATGGATGAAAATAAGTGAAATATACAAAGGGAGAGCAAGAGGAAGTGTAAAAATTGAAGTAAATGGGGAAGATATATATATAGGGAGGGAGAGAGAAAAGGAGAGAAAAGAAGGTGAATGAGGTGAAAAATATTAAAGGGAAATAACATTAAAAAAGAGAAGGAAAGGACTAAAGAAAATGTACAAACAGAGGAAGAGAAGGAAAGACAATGTAGAAGAGATAAAATAGGAAAACGTAGGAAGGAAATGAAAATGAAAAAAACTGAGAATAGGTGATAAGAGGAGAGGTTAACACAGAGAAGGAAAAAAAAATTGAAAGGCGGGGGGAAAAAGATGCGGAAACTAGAAAGGAGAGGCGAAAACTGATTGAAGAAAAAGGCAGACTAAGGGAGGAGGGAGGCGAACAAAGGTGAGACAAGAGAATGGAAAGAAAAGAGGAAAGGAGTTAAAGCAAGAAGGAAATTTAGGAGAGATAAGAGTGAGGAAAAGCAATAAGACGATGAAAGGAACGGAAGTGTAAAACAAATGAGGAGAGAAGGGAGAGAAACAAATGAGAGGGAAAAAAAAGACGAGAATGGGATATGGGACAGACGAGGAATGGGAATGAATGGGTAAGGGGAAATTAAGAGAGAGAGAGAGAGAGAGAGAGAGAGAGAGAGAGAGAGAGAGAGTTAATTGAAGTGAGTGGTGAAAATAACTGAATACAAAGAGAAATAAACTAATGAATTGATTACTGATGAAGACAATGAAGGGGGAGCGAGAGATAATGGCGTATGAAGGGATACTGTGTGTGTGAGAGAGAGAGAGAGAGAGAGAGAGAGAGAGAGAGAGAGAGAGAGAGAGAGAGAGAGAGAGAGAGAGAGAGAGTATGGGGAAAAGAATGCGGGAACCATCAAGGCAGAAGTGTGGATGAGGAGGGGAATGATGGTTCTGTGTGTGTGTGTGTGTGTGTGTGTGTGTGTGTGTGTGTGTGTGTGTGTGTGTGTGTGTGTGCGTGCTTTTTTCTTTCTATATCTCTTCCCTTAGTGTTTTCTCTCTCTTTTCTCTTCGACTTTTCTCCTAGCTTCCCTACTTTCCTCCCTCTCTTCTTCCCATCCTTGTCTCACTCATATACCTCAAAATCCATTCAGTCTCTCATTCCTCCATTCCTTTCCTCTCCCTCCCTCCTGCTTCTCCTTCTCCCTTCCTCCCTCCTCCTTCCCCCTCTTTGTCTCTCGTCTTTCATCCATCCCTTCATTCTTTGTTTCTACTCGCCTACGTTGTTTTTCTTCCTCTCTCCTCCCATCTTTGTCTAGTTTATCTTTTCCTCTTCCTTCCACACTCTCCTTTCTTTTTTTCTTCCCTTTCCTCTAGTTTTTCGCCCTCCCTCCTTCCTTCTCTTCCTTCCTCCTCTTCCTGTTTCTCCCTTTCTCCTCCTATCCTCCCCTCCTTCTTCTCTCCTTCCCTCTCATCTCCTTGACATCCTTCTACCCGTTTCCCTTGTCGTGCCCTCCTACTGCTTTTTCTCCTCTTCCTACTTGCCTTCCCTCCCCCTCTTCTTCTCCTTCTCACTCTTCTGTCTCCTATTCCTTCCCATTTCCTCTCATTGTATCCTCTTTTGTACTTCTCTTTTCAACTTATTATTGTTATAATTTCTTTTTCTCTCCCTCCATTCTTCCTTGTCTCTCGATCTTCTCTCCCCATTCTTTCCTTTCTTTCCTCCAGGCTTTCACTTTTAACCCCCCGCATCTTTATTTGTGAACTTATGCAGATCTAACCTTTCTCTTCCTCCATCCCTCGTTGTCCCTCCGTTCTCTCTCTCTCTCTCTCTCTCTCTCTCTTTCTCTCTCTCTCTCTCTCTCTCTCTTTCCTCCACCCCCTCACTTCTGTCTACCGCCCCCCTCCCCATTTGGGATTTATGCGAGGGTGTGAACGTCAAACAGCGCGACAGTAATGGAGGTGGAATTTGACAAGGGGCACGGGACTCTCTCTTACTCCCTCCCCCCCCCCCTCTCTCTCTCTCTCTCTCTCTCTCTCTCTCTCTCTCTCTCTCGGTAACTGTATTTTGTTCTGTTTCATCACTTCTTCCGCGGCGATTTATCTTACGGGAAAAATGCTTGTGTGTGTGTGTGTGTGTGTGTGTGTGTAAAAGGGGGAGAAAAAAGGGGCAGGTAAGGTAAGGTAAGAGAGAGAGAGAGAGAGAGAGAGAGAATTTTGTTGTGTGGTGGTTCAGTTTGCCTGGCTTTGTACTGTAGGGCTGTGTGGTGAGCATGTCAGGTGGTGGAGTGGCCTGCTGATATTTTGGTAGTAATTCATTTTCTCTCTCTCTCTCTCTCTCTCTCTCTCTCTCTATCTCTCTCGTTAATACTGTTTTTACTAAACTTTAGCAAGTAAAAATCTTCTGACCACTTTTTCTCCCTTCTACCTTCCTCCTCCTCTTAGTCGCATTCTTGTCTTTCTGGTCCTTTTTCTTTTGTTTTCTTTTTTCTTCCTAATCCACCCATTACATTCTCTTACCCCACTCATTTCTTCCTTTCTTTCCTTTATGATATTTTCTCCCATTTTTTTCTCATCCCTTTCTCAGTTTGTACTTTGTCTCATTCCTTCATCTTTCCTTCTCTTTTTATTATCTCCCTCCTTCCTCCCCCCCCCTCTCTCTCTCTGAATGTCACTCTACCACGTTTTAGTGATACGTCCTAAGTATATTTCAATGCAGGCTATAAGTGCCAAAGTGGTGGCATGAGAGAGTGGACTTCTGGACGACAGCATAGGGCAACCGAGTGTGTCCAGAATCAGAGGCATGCTTGAAACGAGCGTCTGTGAAGTTTGTGTAGCATTTTTGCCGTATTCTGCTGGCCTTTCGGGATATCCTCTTTCTTACCTCTCCTTTTTCAAAACAAATATTGCTACCTTCATACGATTTGACTGAACTGGGAAGGGGAGGGGGGAAGTAACGTTGTAGCGTGATCACAGAAACTGCTTTTAGTCCGGACACTTCAAATGGTATCTCCAAAGCTTTAAAAAAATCATCCGAAAGTAGCAAGAAAAAAATAAAAATAGATCAGTGGACTTAAGAGGTAGAGATATGAAAACAAGTCAATACGAAAAAGTGGTATGGAGCTTCTTTATCCCACAGCAGTCCCAGCCTGTGCCTTTGTTCCGTGTTGTGACACCAGGTCTGCGCTGTTGTTTTCTCTATTTAAGCTACTTAAGTTTGTTGTTTTGGTGTTCCTTAACCTGCTCATCCTGAGGACGTCATATACAACAGTTTATATTTGGTATCTCTTGACGATTTTATTCGGCACTGCAGAGGAATCTCCTAGTGAAGATGTGAATGAAGGCTCTATTGAACCCCCTTTGACTGAATACTCTTTCCAAATTTATAAAAGCCTCTGAAAGCAAATATTAATAATAATAAGTAAAAGTCCGTCATCGATGTGAAGTGGTTAAAACAGAAGTGCAGCAGTGTACGGCACCTGTGTGTGGACAATTAATGAGATGAATGTTATTTTGTAATTATCGCTAATGCAAGTGTTTCATTTTCGAGCACCTTGGTACCTGCAGGAACGTCCGCAATAATAACTCGAGGCCCGCCAAGGGGAGAACCACACCAGCAGCGAGCCGATACATATCTAGCGCGGCTCGGACTATGATCTTGTCCTTGACCTATCTATCTATCTATCTATCTATAGCCCGACGCCCTAATCCCGCAAAGGGTGGCCGCAGACAAAACGCCTCCAAGTCGCTCTGTCACCCACCATTTGACTACCCTCCCCCCAACTCACCCCCCCTCCCTCATATACCTCTCAACTCCATCCCTCCACCTCATCCTTGGTCTACCTCTCCCTCTCCCTCCTCCCACCTCACCCTAATACACCCTCTTAGTCAGTCTTTCATGCTCCATTCTCTCCACATGTCCAAACCACCTCAGTGTATTTCTCCTAATCTTCTCAACCACATCCACATCCACCCCACAGCGTTCCTTCACTTCTTCATTCGTCAACCTGTCCCTCCATGTCACTCCACATGCTCCTCTCAAGTAACTCATTTCCACTGCTCTCACTCTTGACTTGTTCCCCTCTTGTAAGGTCCATGCCTCGCTTCCATACGTCAGGGTAGGGATCACAATACTATCATGCAGTGACTTCTTAACTTCCATACTCACCTCCCTATTTCTCATCACTGCTCTCAGTGTACCAACAACCTTCCTTCCCTGCTGTACCCTTTCATGCATTTCATCCCCCAAAGTTCCATCCTTACTCATCACACTACCCAAGTACTTGAATGCACTCACATTCTCCATATCCTCACCATCCATCCATCCATGATCTTGTCCTTGACCTATCTATCTATCTATCTATCTATAGCCCGACGCCCTAATCCCGCAAAGGGTGGCCGCAGACAAAACGCCTCCAAGTCGCTCTGTCACCCACCATTTGACTACCCTCCCCCCAACTCACCCCCCCCTCCCTCATATACCTCTCAACTCCATCCCTCCACCTCATCCAATTTCGAACTCGTAGGAGATTTTCATCCTTACTGCCCACCTGTAAAATTCTGTAATGATATCTTCAGCGGTTGCGAAATTATCGTGGTAACAGGCACATACACATAGACCTTCACCTACTTTCACCAATTTCAAACTCGGAGGAGATTTTCATCCCTACTACACACCTGTAAACTTTTGTGATGATATCGTGAGCAGTTGCGAAGTTATCGTGCTAACAGACACATAGACAGACAAACTGAAAACAATATTCGTAGGAGATTTTCATCCCTACTACACACATATAAAATTTCTGTGATGATATCTTTAGCGGTTGCGAAGTTATCGTGGTAACAGACAGACAGACCTTGACTTACTTTCACCATTTTCGAATTCGTGATCGCTTTTTTACCCTACTAGGCTACACACCTATAAAATTTTGTATTGATATCTTGAGTGGTTGCAAAGTTATCATGCTAACACACACACACACACACACACACACACACACACACACACACACACACACACACACACACACACACACACACACACACACAAACTGAAAACAATACCAGCTTCGCTATCACGGCTGGCACTACTACTACTACTACTACTACTACTACTAATTAAATAATAATAACTTGAAAGCAGAAATTGTCATTAGCAATTTAATAACTCACCACATGACAGGCTACCGCTGGACCTGGTTTTTTCAACGCCCTTCATATAGTGAGCACTTCGAAGTGAGGAGTTGGTGTAGATGGCCCACCCCTAGAAGAGTGTCAAACACGTTAAGCGAAGGAGAATGCAACAAAATCCTCGCAAAGCAAAAATGGCGGAGCCCAAACTACCGTATTTTCCAATGACCCCTGGGTGATCTCAGAAACTACTGGCCCATATGGGCCCATAGTCATTTCAGACCTGCTCCCCGACCTTGGCTATGTCCCACAAAAATTTCAAGTCAGTACCTTTAGTGGCTTCTGAGAATCCGCGAGTAGACTATTCTTATAGGTTTTTGGATGTAACTGGAAAACCACTACTGGGAATTGGATGATACTGGGTTATATGAAGCCACCAGCTGGGGGACTCAGATGGCCAAATAGGCCTATGATGGCCGAAACTTTGAAAATGAGCAAAAATGAGCAAGTTACTTCTTTGTAAGAAAGGACAACAACCACAACAACAATAACAACAATAATAATAATAATAACTAGAAAACGGAAATTGCCATTAGCAATTTCAGTAACTTACCACATGACAAGGTCATCCGTCTTGTGCATATGACATGAGTATATAAAAAATAAACAAATTTTGAACTTTGACCTAGGCTGTGACCTTGAGTCTTGGGTCAAGGTCACTCATACTTGGTGGTCATGCAAAGCATATCAGGTTCTATCAATGTACAAATATTGGTGATTGTAACTCAGTTCTATTTTTTTTATTTTTATTGTGCACTCAATGACCCTAAACTACTTTCCATTGACCCCTAGGCGATACCAGAAACTGCTGGCCCAAATGGACCCACAGTCATTTCAGACCTGCTCCCCGACCTTGGCTATGTCCCACAAAATTTTCAAGCCTGTTCCTTTAGTGGCTTCTGAGAATCCACGAAGACTGTTTTTATAAGTTTTTGGATGTATCTGGAAAACCAGTGCTGGGAACTGGATGATACAGCTTCATATGAAGCCGCCGGCTGGGGGACTCAGTTGACCAATTATGATGGCCGTAGCTTTGAAACTGAGAAAATACGAGCAATTTACTTCTTCGTAATAATAATAATAATAATAATAATAATAATAATAATAATGACAAGAACAATACGACTCACCAATGGTGTGGTGAGTTATAATAATAATACTGATAAGAAGAACAGAACTTACCACTGGTGTGATGTTGTAATAATAATAATAATAATAATAATAATAATAATAATAATAATAATTTTCGGTTTATTCATTCACTAGCCAGTTGCTATACATACACACAGGACTTTAAGTTAATATTCTAACTTAAGGAGGTCAACAGGCAGTGGTACAGAACCATCTGTTGGTCTTGGAGGGGAGTATAAAGACAATGAGACAATACTTTCAGCTGCCGAATAAGACATCGTCGAGTCGGTACGGAAAACAACGTCGGCCTGTCCATTTCACCAACCAATTTATCTATCTATATTATAATTATTCGATTTCTGTATGTTTGTTGGTTTGTCCACTTACTACCGTAACACAGCAAAACCGGAGCAATGTAGCACAGTTTTTGTTGGAGCAAGGTACCGCTAAAATGCTCTAAGTTGAAGAATAAAAATAGCCCCAGTCCAGTCGGACCAACGGTTTCCTAGTTATGGCTCATTTCTGGCCTTTTGACATAGAACGAAGACCACCTGAAGGTGGAATTTAGGCGGATCACTTTCTTTGTGGGCACTGAAGTTACTGTAACACAGCCTTTTTACATCGCGCGGAAAGCTTAAGCAGGTAAAACACACACACACACACACACACACACACACACACACACACACACACACACACACACACACACACACACACACACACACATATATATATATATATATATATATATATATATATATATATATTTTTTTTTTTTTTTTTTTTTTGAGAACAAAACAAAGGTAATGCTACTTGACTTCATATATTTTTGATCATTTGTCAGTGGTCATTGCATCCTTGGCTTACACTGCTGGATTTTGCATGCTCCCGTACAATTACGCAAAACATATAAAATGTGCCTTGACTGCCATCTTCACTCATCTGACGGCCAACTTTGTTCATCCGGTGCTTCTTGCAGTTTCACAATTGATGAACCCTTCATGAACCAAAGTATTCAAGGCATTCTTATCCTTCCTAGCTTACTACACTTCAGTTTCAAAATAGATTAATATGCGTCGGGGAGTCACAGCGGAGGTTACATAATGCATCACGGTGGCACACCCTGCTTTCTGCTCCATTCCGGCTTGCCTTTGCTAGATTATATCTTTTCTCCCTGCCAACACACTGAAGTATGCAAGAAGTCATTCTTAGATCATGGCCTAAAACTATGTAAGAAGGAAAATAGTTACTTTATGAGCTACTCTCTCTCTCTCTCTTGTGAAACTTAAACTGAAGATAATTTATGGAAATACTGTATGTTTTTGCGTAGGAAAACTTCAAACCCTGACTCACAAATCTAGCGACAGTTCTCACACACAACCTTTGGGGGATCCAGTACTTGACATTCTGAGTCTGGTTCAGGCTGACGTTCTGTGACGGGGTGTTCTGACCAGTGTTATGCTCCAGAGACAATATGCACAGAAACGAAATATGGATGACGAGGTGCTCAGAGTTTTGCAGACACACGAAACAATTTATTTACTAGTCGGCGTGTCAGTGTGCATTTTTATTTGTGTGTGTGTGTGTGTGTGTGTGTGTGTGTGTGTGTGTGTGTGTGTGTGTGTGTGTGTGTGTGTGTGTGTGAGAGAGAGAGAGAGAGAGAGAGAGAGAGAGAGAGAGAGAGAGACAGAGAGACAGACAGACAGAGACAGGGAGAGAGAGAACCCCCCTTCATGCGAGGAGAGTAGGTGTGGTTCTATAATAGCCTAGTGCGGTCACCCAGAACTGCATGAAAGGGGTGCCTGTCGCGCGTCTATCACCTGTCACACAACCCTACCACACCAGAACACCCTTCACACCAGCCATATACCACACACCACAACACCCCTAACACCAGCCATATACCACACACCACCACACCCTAAACACCAGCCATATACCACACCACAACACCCTTAACACCAGCCATATACCACACCACAACACCCTTAACACCAGCCATATACCACACCACAACACCCTTAACACCAGCCATATACCACACACCACAACACCCTTAACACCAGCCATATACCACACACCACCACAACACCCTTAACACCAGCCATATACCACACACCACAACACCCTTAACACCAGCCATATACCACACACCACAACACCCTTAACACCAGCCATATACCACAACACCCTTAACACCAGCCATATACCACAACACCCTTAACACCAGCCATATACCACAACACCCTTAACACCAGCCATATACCACACACCACCACAACACCCTTAACACCACTCATACACCACACACCTCCACAACAACCTTAACACCAGCAACATAAAACATACCACAACACCCTTAACACCTGCCATATACCATACACCATCATACTCTTAACACCAGCTATATATCACACACCACCACACCTTTAACACCATCCATATAGGCTACCACATCACATCACACCCTTAACACCAGACATATACCACACACCACCACCACCACCTTCCTAACCCCTGCGAGGCTGATTCTTTGTAGGGCAGTTTACCTCACTGTTTTAAAACCAGTGTAAATTGTACTTCATTGTGCCTTATATGTTTGTAGCACCAGCCATCTATCATACCACAACACACCACACCCTTAACACCAGCGACATACCACACCACAGCACACCCTTAGCACCAGTCAAATACTACACCACACCACACCACACCACGCAGCACTGGACCAAACCCCTAACACCAGCCATATATCTCACCACACCACACCGCACCACACCCTTAACATCCTCCTTATACCTCGCCACACCACACCACACCACACTCCACCACATCACATCGCATCACATCACATTGCACCACATCACATCGCACCACGCCACACCACAACACATCACACCACACCATATCACACCACACCATGCTCTTAACACCAGCCATATGCCACACCACACCACACTATACCACAGCACACCACACCCTTAATACAGCCGTATACCACACCCCAGTATAGCACATCACAAACTTAACACCAAACACCACACCACACCATACCATACCCTTCGCAGCAGTTACGTGCCATACCTTGCCACACCTCACCCTTAACATCCACATACCACACCACATTACAGCGGACCAGGCCAGACCTCACCACACCACATCACATCACACCACGCCAACAACATACTACCCGACCCCCCAATCACACCCTTAACATCGGCCATATACCACACTATATCACTCCATCTCATTTATCCCAGACCACACCACACTACACTCTTAACACCATCCATATACCGCAAAGCACCATACCACGCCACACCCTTAACACCAGGAATACACCATACCATACCACACCACACTTTTCACATCAGGCATTCACTATATCATACCACACTACTTGACACCCCTAACACAAGGCATCACCATACCATTCTACACCATACCACATCCGTAACATGTCGCATACACCATACCATACCACACCACTCCACACCCTTAACAGCAAGCATACACCATATCATACCACACCACAGCCACACCCTTAACACCAGGCATACACCATACCATACCACACCACAGCACACCCTTAACACCAGGCATACACCATACCATACTACACCATACCACACCCTTAACACCAGATATACGCCATACCATACCACACCACACCCTTACCACCAGACATACACCATACCATACCACATCACTCCACAACCTTATCACTAACCCTATTGCGCACATCACACCCTTAACACCAGCCATGTACAGTCGGCATCGAAAGTCCTGTCGCCTCTCGGGTTTTTCCCTCCACGGTCTTCCCTGCAGCAAAAAATGCTTATGACACTTATCTGAGGCCAAACGAATTCATCAGTGTCGGTTGCTAAGGATGCACCACACTGATTTTCACAGTCCATGGAGGAAAAAAAAAAAACAGGAGAGGGGACAGGACTTCTGATATCGACTGTACCATATCACACAGCACCACACCATACCATACCACGCGACACCCTTAACACCAACCGTATACCACAGCACACCATACCCTTAATATGAGCTACTGTATATACTACACTACACCACATCACACCACAGTACACCCTTGCCACCAACCACAGCACAGCACATCTTACCACTCCCTTAACACCAGTAAAGCGCCTTTGTCGGCGAGGTAGGAGCGAGGCCATTTAAATCTGAAAGCACTGAAATGTCGCCTTACACCCCAAGGATGCCTCGAGTATACTGATGGCTACCTGCCTATCAAGATTCACGCCTTTACGACAAACCGTCCGGCCTGTGGGCCTCTTTTGAAGATTTTCGACATGCTGCATTTGGCGCGTGTCATGTGCCACGTGCACCGCCAGTGTGTGATGAAACCTGTCAGAAACAAGCCTTAAAGAATCTGGGTATCATGTGGTGCAAACCACGCAGTGATCGGCCCTGTGGTCGCTGAGACATAAGCTTCTCAAAAGCCTTACAGTCGGGCGGGGTCGGGCAGAACATACTGTATGTAAGAAAATGCCACTACTCGACGAGAGACTCGCGAGGGCTTTGCTCTCGCTTGCAAGCCCTCGCTTGTAAACAACCACATTACACCACACCACATTCTTAATACCAATCATATACCATAACAGACCACATCCTCAATACCAAACATCTAGCATACCACAGAACACCCTTCACACCACCCGTTTACCACAATAGGTCAAACATTTAGGTCGCAAGGCAAGAGTTTTTTGCCAGAGACATGAAAACGAAGCTGCATTTTCAAGTGCAGTGGCACAACTTACTGTTGGAAAGGTGTAAAATGTTAACACACATTTTATTCATATGATGTGGTGCCTGGAGAACGCCATTCACTGCAAATTATCACATCAGTATCGAAGTTTTGTCATATGCTATTATATGATGTATGAAAGTACTGAATGTGAATCATCTGTGCATTCTGTGTGTGTGTGTTTATATATATATATATATATATATATATATATATATATATATAAATGCGTGTGTGTGTGTGTGTGTGTGTGTGTGTGTGTGTGTGTGTAGCTAGATAGCTGTTAGCTATCTACATACTGAGTTTTTGTGCCTTTTTTTTTTTTTTTGGTGTGTGTGTGTGTGTGTGTAAAGTATAGGTTTACCTATTTTTTCCCTTGTCACTGATTGTATCTTTCTATATAGTATATCTACCTGCTGCAAAAGCCTAAGCCAGTGCCGTGGGTCAAGCCTATTGATTTTGAAAGATCTAAGTCCACTCTCCCCCCAGCCTCGCTCCCCAGCGTTTAACAGTTTGTGTATACCCCAACTCATTACCCATGTTATGTAACCTTTCACACCCATGCTTATTATACTATCATTTATAAAATTTACCTTTATCTGTGTTTACTAATCTCACATTTTCTGTCCCACAGGTAAGTCTGGTGTCCTGGTCTGCCTTGGTGGGGGTGGTGAGTGCTGTGCCCTAAGGTCACATGAGTCTCTCTCTCTCTCTCTCTCTCTCTCTCTCTCTCTCTCTGTCTCTCTCTCTCTCTCTCTCTCTCTCTCTCTCTCTCTCTCTCTCAAGCATTATGACAGGTGCAGGGGGCTAGAGATAAGTATTGAGTTAAAGGACTACGTCAGGGTAAAAATAGAACAAGTAGATCCTATCATACTTATGAGTATTTGTCCACCTGTGATTTAAGATGACAAACAGTTGTCTGATTATGACTTAAAGAGGTACGTGGATACAACACATTATGGTTATCTTCCTATTTCCTCCTCTTCTTCCACTGTACCCTCGTCGTTTTTTCTTTCTTGTTGTGGTTATAATGTGTGCTGGTCAGAAATGGCCATTCCTTAAGCATGACACCACAAAATACTTCTCTACTGGTAACATGGTAGACTAATGGACAGACTCGCAGACAATGTCATAAACAGTGGAAATATTATTTAGATCCCCACCAATCAACCTCTACAACACAGGAGTTATCACCGCCAAGAAATACCACAGCAGATTTGCTTAGAAAACATGTGAACTGCAAGGAAAGTAATTTGTCCGGGCTGTACAATGCTGGTCGTAACACTCGCCTTCATGCCTTGTAGAACAAACTAGCCTAACGCCTGGCTGCAACTGGAAGAACATGCACAAGGTATTAACTGAACATAGTTTTTGAAATGGCATGTTAATCTCCACAGTACAGTGACGTGCTTATGATTTTACTTGCTGTAACCAAAAGATTTTACTACCGGACCCTCCCAGGGGCCTGGCCTAGAAACGCCTTTGTCAATGAGTTACTGAATTACTGCATTACTGAAAAACAATTATATTGCGTCAATCAGCCTGGCTCTTGACACTATGTGCCAGCCTATGATGTACTGCAGGAATGGTTCTTTGTCATGGGATTAGGTGAGCTCTGAATTTTGAGACTTTGGAGCTTAACCTTTGGGAATGTGTAGAGGAAACTAAAACTGAAGGGTATGTTTCAGAAGGTGGTCGACGCTTGGGTTTCTTTCCCTGGATCCCGGGATTCCGGGATCCAACACGATTTTCAGAGTTAAAAAATCCCAGGATGTATTCCTTTGCCTTGGATAATCCCGGGACCAAACTGGAAATTTGTGACAAGAATATTTATGAAAAGTTGCCCCCTTTAGTTATTTTATCTATTTATTACCTCCGCCAAGGAAGTTATGTTTTAGTCGGCAATGGTGTCTTTGTTTGTTTGTCTGTTAGCAGGATTACTCAAAAAGTTATGAATGGATTTTGCTGAAATTTTTTGGATGGGTAGGGTATGGGCCAAGGAACAATCCACTACATTTTGGTGGTGATCCGGATCATCATCAGGATCCAGGAAATTTCAGTTAGTTTGTCCACACGATATCTCCAAAGGTTCTCAATGAATTTCAACGAAATTTTGCGTAAGGGTGGGCCATGGACCAAGAAATAATTGATTAAATTGGGGGGTGGATCCGGACTCTGATCCGGAAGAACATTCAGAAGAGAAGCATGAGAACTAAGATGAAGTCTTTGAAACAACAACTGATTACCAGTCCCCGCCCCAGAGGGGCTCGGGAACCCGTATTGTTTTCATTCGATTTGTTTGTTTGTTTGTCTGTCTGTTAACTTCACGCGAAAACTACAGGTGCAGTTTTGATTAAAATTACAGGGATGATGGACTATGACCTGATCATCTGTTTAAATTTTGAGCCAAACTGGGCCAAGGCCCAGGCTGTAGGCCCAAAAAATGTAAAAAAATAATGGTAAAGAAATCGTTTTCTTCGCCATAACTCCTTTCAAATTCGCCATATCGACATGAAACCAAAACCTAAAGGTGCATCTTTCAAATCTGTATCCTATAACATGCCTCATTGCATCAGGGGGGTCACCTCCCAGCTAGCGGTAGGGCAGGTCAGTGTCAGGTGGGTCGGCCCTAAAATTTCAAATGGGCATAAAATTGTCAATATTCACACCATTTACGCCAAATCTGAAATGTGACATCTCTGACTAGATATACTATTGTGTTTATACGTCAGCACTAAAATGACTGCCGGGGACGGGTTTGCTGTGCCTTGGCACCGCTTCTTGTTGAAACTGAGAAGAGTTTTTCTGCTAGAGAACTGGACATTAATAAAAAGATGTGTGATGAGTCTGAAGATTATAAAAATTGAAGATGTTAATGTCTGTGAAACTATTAACAAAGAAATTGTGAGATTATTCAGAAAGTCACTATTAAGAAATGAAACTACAAAAGTATGTAAAAACTGACCATACTCATGAAAAAAAAAAAGTTGATATCGGACCCTAAAACTCGATGGCACAGTCTAATGGCCATGCTTGACTGATTCCTGGAACTAAAATCAGCAGTTGCCAAAGATCTAATAGACTACAAGATATAGCATGATATCAGTGACAAAGAATATTCAGCACTATATGATACTGCGTTAGCTTTGCAACCAGTAAAAGTAGGAAGTGAGATTTTGTGCAGTCGTGATGCGACTTTGCTAAGTACTGAAGGAGTTTTTAGTTTCATCATCAATGAACTTGAGCAAAACTCAGCATTTGCAAGGAAGATACTAGAATCTTTAATCAAAAGAGTCGTTGATAGGAGAAGTAATTTCTTGCTGAGACTCATGCAATATCTGAAGGCTGGGAAAATATATAATCCCGGAAGTGGAGTTAGCTTACCAGCTTTATCCCCCCAAATCCTCTCTTTTAGCATCTGCAAAGAAAATGTTGGCAAGACTTTTTGGTACGACGGCTGAGACAAGTTCTGGCTCACAGCCAGTGGATGAAGGAGACTCAACTAGCACAACCCATGACTCTAGCTGAAAAACTGGAAGCTGCGATTCGGAAGCAAACTGAATCTTTTAAATGTGCAAGATCATCCAACGCCAGTATTAGCGATGTTAGCAGAGTAAGTAAATACCTCGGCAAAGAACTCGAAGTTTTTTATGCACTGTTGAAAAAACACCCAATATAATTAATTTGCTGAATTCGGTGAAATCGATCCCTCCATCTTCAGCGGAATCCCAGTGAGCCTTCTCAGCAGCTGGACTGCTCATCACAGAAATGAGAACGCGCTAGAGTGACAGAAGCGTGGATTGTTTGTGTTTTTTGATAACATATTTCAAAAACTCCATGGCCGCTCATTAGCAACTATTAGTTTATGGTATATACTACGTTATAAGTGATGATATCAAAACGATTTATTCTTTTCAATTATTTTAATTGTCAACAAGATGACAGTGAATATCTCCCCCTTCCTACCCAGCCCAAAAGGAAAGCTATCGTTCAGTTGTCAACAGAATGTGTTTGCAGTTTTATTTATGTTTCATGTGTACATACATACATAGGCTACTCTTTTCCTTTATATGATAGTGAAAATACTTTATCTGAGTGATAAATGGTTTGTTATATAAGGTGTGTCTGTCTTGGGGAATCTTAATAACACAATTATCCTTCTGTTTCATGTATGGGGATTTTATTTTTTAACACAATTAAATTCAATATTTAAGAGAAAATGTTTGAAGGATTGAAATAACGGAGGCTAGTTTGTCTTGAGTGATCCTACATATGTAAGCTTGTGCTTCACTGAGGCCATAACATTAGGTTACTTTTTAAAGGCATATCCTGACGAATCTTGGTAACATAAATTTCTTTTTGTTTCATGTATTTCATTTCCATTATTATTCCTCTCGTGAAATGAAAGTCTGTCTATCTATCTATTGCCAGACGCCCCAATCCCTTAAAAGGTGGCCACAAACAAATCTCCTCCATGTCGCCCTGTCCCCCGCCATTTCATTGCCCTGCTCCCAGCTCACACACACCCTCTCTCATATACCTCTCCACTCCATCCCTCCATCTCATCCTTGGCCTCTCCCTCCTTCTCCCCCTTTCCACCTCACTCACATACACTCTCCTCGTCAGTCTCTCACTCTCCATCCTCTTCACATGGCCAAACTACCTCAGTGTTTCTCCTAACGTTTCCTATCACATCCACATCCACATCACTTCCTCATTTGTCAGTCTGTCTCTCCATGTGATTCCACATACTCTCAGATAACTCATTTCCACTGCTCTCACTCTTGACTTCTGTCTCTCCAACAAGGTCCAAGCTTCACTTTCATACGTTAGAGTTGGTATCATAATACTGTCATGTAGTAGCTTTTTCACTTCCATGCTCACTTCCCTGTTTCTTATCACTGCTTTCAAGGAACCAGCAATCTTTCTTCCCTGTTGTACCCTTTCAAGCACTTCACCCTCTAAACTTCCATCCTTACTCGTCACACTACCCAAGTACAGTACTTAAATGCACTCACATTTTCCATTTCCTCCTCAT
The DNA here is from genome assembly GCF_032717465.1 of Coenobita brevimanus. Taxonomy (NCBI): domain Eukaryota; kingdom Metazoa; phylum Arthropoda; class Malacostraca; order Decapoda; family Coenobitidae; genus Coenobita; species Coenobita brevimanus. The sequence goes on along the minus strand of NC_137007.1, from coordinate 24,803,313 downwards.
CCAACCTCACTGTACATTCACTGACTTCACTTCTCTCGAAGACCATAACTTTACTCTTCCTTACGTTCACCTTTAGATTCTGTTTTTTACGCACTCTCCCAAACTCATTCACCAAGCCGTGCAGCTCACCTTCGTCTTCACATAACAACACAGTATCATCTGCAAACAACAGTACAAGAGTTTCCAAACACTGCCCTCTCTCACCAGGGCCACTCCAACATCCACTGCCCTACCTTGTATAATCTCTTTTATAACCCCATCCATATACAGATCGAACTATATTGAAAGTGACTATATTTAATTTGTCTGTTTAATAAAAGGAGAGTATTGTATATCTTACGTTTCACTTGAATAAACATATAGTAAATCACTTACATTTTTATTCATATTCCATTGCCACTACAATTATTTTTCGATACACGAAAGTGATTATTTGGTTGATCTACCGTTACATTCCGATTCACAATCAATACTACAACCACCAGTCAATACCACCACTACCATCACCACAGTTACAACCACCACTATAACCAACACTATGACAAACACCACACATAATGCCCCCAGCACAATAACTCCCTGTAGTGCTTATAAGGGGACACGACTATCATCATTTCAACAGTGATGGGAAGGACAAGAAATACTTTACAACACAGTCGACTTATATATAATGATTTCCTTAGTGACATATAACCTAAATAAGCCGTGAAAGACACAGACTATAGCTCATTTACACTCCCGGGTCTTTCTACAGCTTAATAAAACCGTCTGGCAGTAGTATGAATAATAATCTATCTATCTATCTATCTATAGCCCGACGCCCTAATCCCGCAAAGGGTGGCCACAGACAAAACGCCTCCAAGTCACTCTGTCACCCACCATTTGACTCCCCTCCCCCCAGGTCACCCCCCCTCCCTCATATACCTCTCAACTCCATCCCTCCACCTCATCCTCGGTCTACCCCTCCCTCTCCCTCCCTCCACCTCACCTACATACACCCTCTTAGTCAGTCTTTCATAATAATAATAAAAATAATGATGATAATAATGGTGATAATGATGATGACGATAATAATGATAATGATGACAATAATGATGATGATAAAGATGATGATGGTAAAGATGATGATAAAGATGATAATGATAAAGATGATGATAGAGGTCATGATGATAAAGATGATGATGATAAAGACGATGATGATGATGATGAATATGATGATGATGAAGATAATGATGATAAAGATGATGATGATGATAAAGACGATGATGATGATGATAAAGATGATTATGATAAAGATGATGAGGATGATGAAAAGATGATGATGATAAAGATAATGATCAAGTTAATGATCGAAATAATGATGATAATGATAAAGATAATAATGATGTTAATGATCAAGATAATTATCAAGATAACGATAAAGATAATGATAATAATAAAGATAAAGATAATGATAAAGATAATGCTAATGCTAAAGATAATGCTAATAATAAAGATAATGCTTAAGATAAAGATAATGATAATGATACAGATAAAGATAATGATAAATATAATGATGATGATGATGATGATGATAATAACAATAATACTAAACATGATGATATGAAGACGATGATGATATTGATGATTATGATTATATTAATAAAAATCTACAGTAGCTATCTATGAATTAATAACTAGACGCCATAATCCCGTAAGCCAAGGGTGGCCGTTTGACTCTGAAATAGGCGTTTTACGGGAAGGGACATTAACCCTCCGCCAACCCACTTAAGGAACACGTTTGGGTTGGGTATGTGGTTACCATCCAGCCTTGTAAACGGTTTCCGGGTTTACAGGAAACCATTAGGCTTGTCACTCAGTGTAATGCTATCTGAAAGGAAAGAAGAGTAAAAAAAAAAAAGTGACAGGAAAGATGCGAGGAACAGGAAGAGAGGACGGCAGACACAAAAATAATGCTAGAGGCAGTATCACATCAAGTGAGAGGATGATGGTTGCCACCACCTACCACCATAATAATAATAATAATAATAATAATAATAATAATAATAATAATAATCGACACCTCTCAGTTTTGCTATAGAGTGCATGGTATTCAAGATATTTTCCCCCTTAACTATGTAGGCCTGGCACCTCCCCCATGAGCCTGAGAGGTGAACAGTTTGGTCCCTCGCCTGAGCCTGGGGCTTGCCAATGTCGCCAGAACTTTCATTCATTTAGCCATGTTTTTCTAAGGGTCCAGCAAACGCTGTAGCCAACGTGCTGGTTCAGCACATTAGAGACTTTTTGAACTGAGTTATATAAGTCTTTGCTAACGTCATCAGGATTAGAGGCCAATGTTAAATGAAATCGTCTGGATGCAGCAAGAATAACTAAACTAAAACGTCATAGGACTGAAGAGGATAATGATCTATTACTTAACAAAAGACTCATTTCTTAAATTCAATGTCTCCTATATCCATTAGCAGTGCAGTTGTACTCTAGACACAATTCTTGAGCAAGAATGAAGTAAACACTTCCAAGCTTTGCTCCTTGATATTGAATGCTGACATATATGGCTTAGATCTTTATATATATATATATATATATATATATATATATATATATATATATATATATATATATATATATATATATATATATATATAATATAAACTATGTCTGTCTGTGTGTATGTCTGCCTGTTTGTCTGATACAGTAATTAAAGGAAACTATCTAAGAGGGCTCCGAAGGGGTCTAACAGGTAACATTTTACAAGGAATTTTTTTTGGTGTGATTTAAAGTTGCTAAAGTTGCACCCCTGCTGGCCAAAAGTAGAACCAATCAGGTCAGTATGGTGGAGCATGGTGGCCAAACACCACAGAGTTTTTAACTTCCTTCTACAATCATATGGAAATGATAATTTTAAAATCACTGTATCAAGTCAACATGGTAGAGCTTGTAGGAGGGTGGGCAGGGTGGCGGGCGGATGGACTGAGTAGGCAGGGGAACTGGGTAGGTTGGCAGAGTTAGTGTGGTGAGGCAGAGCTGGGTAGTGTGGGTGGGTGAATGGGTAGGCAGGATGGGTAGGTGGATGGGTGAGTGTGGGTGACCAGGTGGGCAGGAAGGCTGGGTGAGTGAGTGAGCAATGTGGGTAAGTAATGGGAAAATGGATCCATGGGATGAAGCAGGTCCAAGGTAGGAAGAGACCCATGGGGAATATATATCTGGGGAAATGGGCCCAAGGGTGAACATAAGTCCAATGGGTAAAATGGGACCCCGGGAGTCGTCTCCCACAAAGGTGGCTCCCCAGGGTCCCAGGTAAAGCCGGTATGCACGGAAATAGTTTCTACCCAGACAACGCCAGGAACCCTGCTAACTGTTTATAAAAGGGTCGTATTCTATTCTGAAGCTAAATTAATTGAAAATAAAATGACAAAACAAAGTACTGTTAGGTAAAAATGTAAAGGAGGTGGCAAACGGCCTGCGGCTGTGGTGTTCATCTGTATACCCAAGTCCTAACCTGTGGCAGGTTTCTGACCTGTTCTGGGATAGAAGGCTACTCCATTATCAAGGTTACCACAGTTATCTTTACTATGTGTTACCCTAGGCACTCATTTTACTTACCAACCCACAAACGATGGATGCTACCTGAGGCAAGTGGCGCCACCTGCCCGGACCAGCATTCCAAATATGGCATTATCGGGCAGGTAGCTTCATAGCTGTTACTTATATTAGCTTTTCATTAGATGCTTCATTTCTAGTGCTAGTATTTATTGTTCATGTAAGCTAACCTCCAGGGTGTCAGTCCTGCATTATACCATTTGCACTTTGACAGACTATCAGAGGGTCTTGACGGCGGAGGAGAGTCTCCTCGTATTCTCTTAATAACCTTATGCACCCTATTTACAGCATATGCCATTCGATTTATTGCTAAGATCAGGCTAAATAAAACGGATCGTAAGGTTTGTTTGTCTCTGTAACTATGCAGTGCGCTTGCACACACACACACACACACACACACACACACACACACACACACACACACACACACACACACACACACACACACACACACACACACACACACCTCGCCAACTAAGTGATCCTATTACCTCCAACCTGAGACAACTGTGACCTTTGTCCTGCGCTTCTCCAGATACACCCAGGCGGTGTGTGGGTGGTGACTAAGCTCTCAGTGCGGGGGTGACTAGGCTGAGTGCATAATGCTGTGACAGAGAGAGAGAGAGAGAGAGAGAGAGAGAGAGAGAGAGAGAGAGAGAGAGAGAGAGAGAGAGAGGAGGTTAAATCTATACTCCGTTTGGTTTAGGTCAGTAAAACAGATTTGGCTGTTCAAAAAGAACTGGGAGATATGAATTGCGATGTCACAGGTGTTAGTGACGTCAGAAGGTCAAATGGGGCATTTATAAAACTGTCTGCCTATCACGTGCCTGCTTGCAGAGACAAACAAGATGCAAAGGAATGTTGTGTAGGAATTGTTATTGGTGGTAACAGTGATATTTTAAAATAAATGAAGCGAGTAGCAAATAAAACAGCTGAATATTATCTAAGCGCAAAGTACGCTCCATCGTCAACCTGTGGCGATAAGACCATATAAAAGAATTTAAAAAGCTGTTGAGGAACAAATTGAAAACTACAAACCCTAGTTTACATCTGTGGTGAGACACTTAAATGCAACGTAGTCAAGAGCTGTAAAAGGTGGCTGAGAGTACTAGAGGGTAATATGGGATGGGTAACCGAAATTCTGTTGGATTTGGTAGACATGTATAATTCAGCGATGATGAACACCTTCCAAAGGAAAACCAGGTGGAGGTAGACTTCCAAAGGGCTAGCCTGTGATATACAGAATGAAAGAGATTTCATAGTCACTGCCAGAACACGTACATAGAAAGCATGTAACTGCAGCAAGCAGAATGAAAGTAGGAAGTGGCCACAGAATGGTGAGAAGCCAAGTAACACTAAGACTGGCATAAGGACCAGCTGTTCTGAAGGAAACAGACGCCCCTGGTTGCGTGAGAGAAGGCAATGATGTTTAGGCTATCAGTTTAGAATAATTATTTGCGACTGATGGATAAAGAGTACCATTCACCCATCCATCATCCAATCCTTTTTTGCTCAATCAGAAGTGTAGGAACCCGGAGCTAGGCTACTCAGTTTCGACATTTAAAGAGACATGAACAGCCTCACTCGCCCCTGACTGGCATTATGTCAGCAGTAAACATCAACCACTCCTCGGATATGAAATATACCCCTACACTCTCAATCCGGCTGGAGCGTCTCAGCTCAGTAGACCACGAGGCGTCATTTGGTTATATGGTCACTACTCGACGTAATTAATGGATTCCTGGCATACAGGAAACCATCTGACTTGTCAATCAATGTACAGTTGTACGAAGGCAGCACTATCCTGAATGAGTGGATCCATTCATTTATCGTTTCTTGCAATCTTTAGCGTCGGGATAAAGACTGCAACAAATTATATATAAATGAAAATTTGCACAAAAATAGTAAACAACGTAGCAAGTAGAAAATAAAACACACACACACACACACACACACACACACACACACACACACACACACACACACACACACACACACACACACAATGGCTCAAAATACGATGGGTAATCTTTCTGAAGAACAAGAGAACTTCAACAAAGAAAAGAATATAATCATTAAGACATGGAGAGATCACATGTAAGGTGAACTTAGTAAAACCACCAGCAACAATAAAAATATAAGAAACATTAACATGAAGAGAACGGAAGAAACTTTAAGGTACTGAGAAAGCCTAATAACGACAGAACGGGCATTTGACGTAGACTGATGAAATAGAATTTTACGTAAAACAATTGAGCAGTAATGTCATGAACGAAAAATCGATTGCGAAAGAAGAAATTGCGGACACGGTGATTCTCAGCATTACATCTGAAATAATATATATATATATATATATATATATATATATATATATATATATATATATAAAACGTTTGAGTACCCACTGCAGGACCGGCCTATCCCGACTAAAGTCGGGACGATACAGCCAATGTATCTCTACCAAGTGGTTTAGGCTGTCTAGTAGAGATTGTATGTAGGGTGAGAAGTGCTTGTTAGTGTAACTGTACTGTTGGAGCGGCTTTGGATGTGTCTGTAGTCTGTGAACCAAGTGTAATCGGCCCGCGCAAGCCGACTGGGTGCAAGCATACTTTACAGTAAGCGACACTGTACCCCTGGTGTCCGCCAATGCAGTACGTGGCCGGGTGAACACTCCCAAAGTTTATTACCCTGGCGGGCCGCGAACCCTGGTCCACCCGTGTACGAAACGCACACTCTACCACTGTACCACAACAGAGGCTCCATATATATATATATATATATATATATATATATTTTGTTACATAGCCTATGATTTCATCATCCTTTGTGTAATTTTAACGCACAGTTGCTGCATGTTTGATCACGAGCGTGTTCTGCCTCAGTCCCCCCCTTCTACCGTTATAGTAGAGTAAGTCGTTCTCTCTGTTATTCAGAGCGGGATTTTCAGCTTTTTGTCCCCATGGCTTCATTTGCGCGTCCTTCTTACAAGTTGTATCAAGCTCTCCTGGCCCCTATATAATGAGCTCAGTCTCTGCATCATTGCCACTTAGATCTGCTCCTCATTTTGTTCACATCTCTGTCCTCCCCTGTACAGTTATTATTATTGTGAATTTCTCAGGAAGTCTCCAACCATCTAGCAGCTGTGTGATTTGAGTATACGTGTTCTTGCATTTTGTTCTTGTACTGTATAGCATAAGGTTAATTCTTGGGCCTGGTGAGGTTTTTTGATTGGTGTTGGGTTTTATGTCAGTCATTTTTGATAATAGTTTGTATCTGTAATAATTTATCTGGCATTCACTGAGTATTATCTGGTATCCCATTTTATCAGGGCTGACTTAGATAAATTTACTCTTGCTAATTTCGTGTTAATAGAGGCTATTGCAGTTAACCATATATTTAACCTGTTTTTTTGCCATTACATTATCCTTATGAGTCCTGAATGTTTTGTTGTTAGTTTGAGCATTAAACTTTAACTTGTAATTTTACCTAACTCTTTTGTTTTGAACCTGGAACTTTACGGGACAGTAGTGACTCTTAGTATTCTCACTTAAAGTGTACGTTATCTTTCTCTGTTCCGTAACATAAATTTGGCGACCTCTTATCAGGATATTCAGGATATTATCATAAGGATATTGCTTGATATTTTGTGACTGTTACTTATTAATTATGTCTACTATTACTACACTTGATGAAGCCAAAGATTTTTTGTCAAATGTGCAAACAGTGTGTGATGTAGAAAACAGAACAAAGAATGAACTTAAGCTTGTTGCTCAACAACTGGGAATTGTTGTTCGCTCTCATCATTCTAAAGATCAGATTGTTGACATGATTAATGAAAGCTTGTTTAATGTAACTTCTCCAAATGAGCAAACGCAGATTGAATTAGCTAAGTTACAGCTAGCCCTGCAGGAGGCCCGTGCTAGGGAGGTTGAGGCACAAGTTGAAATTGCTAGGATTCAGGCAGACCATGAGTATCGCATGAAACAAGGTGGAACTGGATCATCTAGCTCTGATGATTTTGATGTGGCTAAAAATGTTAAACTTGTCCCTCCTTTTAATGAATCTGATTTAACAAAGTATTTTCAGTTGTTTGAGAGGGTAGCTACAGGTTTTAATTGGCCTAAAAAGTATTGGCCAGTACTCCTTCAAACTGTTCTCACCGGTAAAGCTCAAGTAACTTATGCATCTTTGCCTCAGGATCAATCTGATAATTATGATGTAGTTAAGAGCTTGATTCTTAAGGCCTATGAGCTTGTTCCTGAAGCTTATAGAGTAAAATTTAGGACAACTTATAAGCAAGATAAGCAATCCCATGTTGAGTATGCAAAAATCAAAGAAGATTTGTTAGAGCAGTGGTTAAATTCTAAGAATGTGGATTCTGATTTTGACAAATTTAAGCAGATGATTTTGCTGGAGGACTTCAAAAGGTGTATTAGTAAAGATGTAAGCCTATATCTTGATGAGAAAAGAATAGATAATTTGTCTGATGCTGCAGTTTTAGCTGATGAGTATGTTCTCACTCACAAGAGATATTCTAGAGAAAAAGGGAAAGCTGAGAGTAAGTACGTTGCCTCTACTCAGAGTACAGGTAACAGGAAAGAGAATAAAGATGATGTTTCTCAGGAAGTAAATACCAGCTTCACCTCTAGATTTCAGAAAAGTAAATGTACTTATTGTAGTAAGCTTGGTCATAATACGGAGAGATGTTTCAGGAGACAGCGTGATGTGAACAAAAAGGAGTCTTTAAATATTCAGTCAATTGGTCTAGTGTCCACTCTTGAGAGTTCCCAGAATTCTTTAACTGAGTTAACTGAACCTGCTTTGAGGGGTAACTTAAATTCTCATGATGGAGCTCCTCTTTTGAGCAGTAACGTGGGTGACACTCTCAAGAGTTCATGTGCTAATTTCCTGTCTGATGGTTTTGTCAGTCCTCTGGACAGTAATGACAGGAAATTAGTTAAAATATATCGTGACACAGGTGCTTGCCAATCCCTTATGCTGACCAGTGTTCTAGGCTCTAATGTTAATTCCTCTGATGAAACTGTAATCTTACAAGGTGTAGGGAATAATTACTTCTCTGTCCCTCTGTGCAGAGTGAATTTAGAGTCTGGTTTTGTTAATGGTTCCGTTATGGTTGGGTTGGTTGAGACACTCCCAATGTCAGGTGTAACTTTCTTACTTGGAAATGATATTGGTGGAAGTCAAGTGTGTCCAGCTGCTCAGTTGTCTAGTGAGCCAGTGGCTGCGACCCGGGATTGCGATGTCCCTGATGTGTTCTCTGCATATGCTGTCACTAGGGCTAAGTCTAAAGTTACTGGTGATTTAGAGGATAATGATGATGATGATGTTATCCTAGCTGACACTTTTCTTGCTAATTTGGACCACTCACCAGATGAGGCAGTACCCCGTAGTGTTGATAATTTGTCTCGTCAAGAGTTGGTTGAGTTGCAGGTTGCTGACCCTGAGTTGAAAGGTCTAGCTAACTCTGCTTACAGTGAAGAAGAGTCAGCCGGTGCTTCTACTTGTTATTATGTAAAGTCAGGAGTACTTATGTGGAAGTGGAGACCCCCAACAGCATCAGCCGACTGTGAATGGGAGGTTGTACATCAAGTTGTCATCCCTCGTGTTTGTAGGCAGGATATCATTAGAGTGGCTCATGATTCCAGTTTGGCAGGACACCTTGGAGTGAGGAAGACTGTGGCACGCATTTTGAAACACTTCTACTGGCCAGGTATCTTCAGGGATGTTTCCTGGTATTGTAAGTCTTGTCACACCTGTCAAGTTGTGGGGAAGTGTAATCAGACCGAAAAGGTTGCACCTCTAGTTCCCATTCCTCCTTTTGAGGCGCCTTTCACCCGTGTGTTGGTGGATATTGTGGGCCCTCTTCCTAAGACTTCTTCAGGATTTTCTTATGTGTTGACCCTGATTGATATGGCTACTCGTTATCCTGAAGCCATTCCACTTAGAAATATCTCAGCAAAGAACGTGGTTAAGGAAATGCTAGGGTTCTTCACAAAGTTTGGTCTGCCCAAGGAGGTACAGTCAGACCGAGGAAGTAATTTCATGTCGAATGTTTTCAAGCAGTCTCTGAAAGAGTTGGGCATCTCCCAGATCACGTCTTCAGCTTACCATCCCCAGACCCAAGAAGCGTTGGAGAGATATCATCAAACACTCAAATCGATGCTCAAGAAATACTGTTTGGAACATCAGAAAGACTGGGATAAAGGTCTTCCATTCGTTGTGTTTGCCGCAAGAGAATCTCCAAATGAATCACTGGGCTTCTCACCTTTTGAACTACTGTTTGGCCATGAAGTAAGAGGACCCCTTAAGCTACTCAAGGAATGCTGGCTGTCGGAGGAAGATGACGTCAACCTGCTGGAGTATGTGATGAAGTTCAAAGAACGGCTGTCCACTGCTTTACAGCTGGCGAGAGAGAATTTAGGAGCTGCTCAGGAGAAGATGAAGACTTGGTATGATAAGAAGTCCAGGTTACGCCACTTTCAGCCAGGAGATCAGGTTTTGATTCTGCTACCAGTTCATGGGCAACCTCTTCAAGCCAAGTTCAGTGGCCCTTATTTCGTGGAGAAGAAACTCAGTGATGTCAACTATGTCATCGCCACCCCAGATCGTAGAAAGAACAAGCAACTATGTCACATCAACATGCTAAAGTTATATCACAGGCGGGACGAAAATAATCCAGTCTGCACTGTAGCTGTTCCACCCGAGTCTGCAAGTGAAGCTCTCCCATGCAGTATGAGCCTGAGTGATAGTTTGGGGAAGAATCCTGATATCATGAATGATCTCCAGACTAAGCTTTCTCATCTACCTCCCAAGGAAAGGCAGGAGTTTTCGGCATTACTGCAGGAGTACCCGCAAGTGTTCCGTGCCACTCCAGGAAGAACCACTGTGTTGATGCATGATGTCGATGTTGGAGACGCAAAGCCAATTAAATTGCCTCCTTACAGTGTGAACCCAGTGAAAGTTCCTCTCATCCAGAAGGAGCTTGGCTACCTGTTGGACCACAAGATGATAGAGCCCTGTCAGAGCGAGTGGAGTTCTCCTGTCACTCTAGTCCCTAAGCCAGGTGGGTCACAGCGGCTTTGCATCGACTACAGACGTGTTAATCAGATAACCAAAACAGACACTTACCCTCTCCCTCGTGTGGAAGATTGCATAGACAAGATCGGAAAGGCAAGGTACATAAGTAAGTTTGATTTGTTAAAGGGATACTGGCAAGTACCTATGACTGAACGTGCTAGGGAGATCTCATGTTTTGTAACATTAGGAAAGACCTTTGCATGGTCTGTAATGCCATATACAGATTGTTTTAGAGTAATAAGAAATTTCCTTTGTAAATTTCTTTTTCTTTGTGGGGAGGTGTTACATAGCCTATGATTTCATCATCCTTTGTGTAATTTTAACGCACAGTTGCTGCATGTTTGATCACGAGCGTGTTCTGCCTCAGTCCCCCCCTTCTACCGTTATAGTAGAGTAAGTCGTTCTCTCTGTTATTCAGAGCGGGATTTTCAGCTTTTTGTCCCCATGGCTTCATTTGCGCGTCCTTCTTACAAGTTGTATCAAGCTCTCCTGGCCCCTATATAATGAGCTCAGTCTCTGCATCATTGCCACTTAGATCTGCTCCTCATTTTGTTCACATCTCTGTCCTCCCCTGTACTGTACAGTTATTATTATTGTGAATTTCTCAGGAAGTCTCCAACCATCTAGCAGCTGTGTGATTTGAGTATACGTGTTCTTGCATTTTGTTCTTGTACTGTATAGCATAAGGTTAATTCTTGGGCCTGGTGAGGTTTTTTGATTGGTGTTGGGTTTTATGTCAGTCATTTTTGATAATAGTTTGTATCTGTAATAATTTATCTGGCATTCACTGAGTATTATCTGGTATCTCATTTTATCAGGGCTGACTTAGATAAATTTACTCTTGCTAATTTCGTGTTAATAGAGGCTATTGCAGTTAACCATATATTTAACCTGTTTATTTGCCATTACATTATCCTTATGAGTCCTGAATGTTTTGTTGTTAGTTTGAGCATTAAACTTTAACTTGTAATTTTACCTAACTCTTTTGTTTTGAACCTGGAACTTTACGGGACAGTAGTGACTCTTAGTATTCTCACTTAAAGTGTACGTTATCTTTCTCTGTTCCGTAACAATATATATATATATATATATATATATATATATATATATATATATATATATATATATATATATATATATATATAAACTGGGAGAAATGAAGAAGAGCAATGCAGAAGTCGATGAAGTTTATCACCATCGATCTTATCAAGCTAACGTGCGTGAAACATACCTGTATTGACAGCGCTGTTAATGAATTGCTAACTGTCAAAGATTGATCGAATTTTTATAATGAAGATAATGATAATGGCCATAATACTAATAAGATATAATAATAATAATAGTAGTAGTAGCAGTAGTTGTAGTAGTAGTATTAGTAGTAGTAATATTGCTAATACTAATACTAATTATAATAATAGTAGTAATAATAATAATAATAATCGTCCATTACGCAGCTTTGCAAAAGAACATCAAAAACTTGAAAAACTACCGAGCGCAAATCTCCCTGTCGTGTACAAAGTATTTACAGGAATCCTACCAAATCATATTAGCCTTACACTGAAAGCATAATCAGGCAAGAGATCAAACTGGATTTCGTAGTGGTTATAAAACAGCCAGCCATGTCCATGTCATTAACCGAGTTACTGAGATAATTTCACTACTTTTTAACCCTCTGTGCGTAGGATTTAATGATTATGAAACAGCACTTCAGTGACTCAAGATAGAAGTACTAATGAAAGCAGTTAAAAGCAAGGCGTAGAAAAAAAAAATGTAAGGTTTCAGAATACATTCATAAAGCTGGCACGATCATGAAGTCCATATTAACAACCAATAAATGCCAGTACAGAGAGGTGTCAGACAAGGAGGCACAATTTCGCGATTACTGACTTCATGCCCAGAAGACTGATGGATGTTTATACCTGGATGACAAAAGAGTTAACAAAGTGTGTGCGGTTGAATCATCTCCGTTTAGCTGACTACATTGCTCTTTTCTGTGAAACATGAGAAGATATAAAAGAACTGTAGCCCTAAATATTAAAGTGATGAAAACAAGTTAGTTTCTACAAACACTTTCAGACGCTTATAGTAACAACACGAGATGAAGAGAGAAAATGTTGAGTAGTCATTATATACTCAGGACAAACAATTAGAGAGTAAGCCTGCCACTTTCTGACTGCGAAAGCAAACGAAGGAAAAAAATTGAATGAAGGGCTTCTGGGAAATAAATCATGAAGCGTAAAATTTTGTATGTTAAAAAAGATCAGAGCGTCCTTCCTGTTCAGTTATCGATCGGATAACTTGGAGTCTAACAATATTCTTATAATGTAAACTTTGATGTGCTCAGAGGAAATTCGAAAGTATCATATTATGTGAATTATCAAACAGAGGAATAAAAAAAGGAACAGACGAAAGTAGAGGATATAATCACGAGTACATTGCAGAAATAAACACGGGCAGATGACGCCTTTCGTAGCAGAGATAATAGACGAACACACTCTATATCACAGTGGCAACCCAGAGGTGAAGTGGAAGGAACCAACAGTATCCAGATAACAGGATGGAGAGATGAAATTTACAGATTTATTGGAATTATAAGTAACAGGTTAATAGACAATAGGTCAGAGTGGGGGGGGGAGAAATAAAAGAGACCTTCCTTCTGTTGTGGATTGTATAAGGCTGCTCCTGTCATTGTTGTTGTTACTGATGAAGGTGATGACAAGGATGATGATGATGATGATGATGATGATGATGATGATGATGATGATAGTGCAATGATTTTCTTGTGGGCGTGAGCATCTGCCTTTTTTTCCGCCCGTCTCTCCGAGCATGTGTCAGTCTGCTTGTCTGTTAACTTGTCCCACTGCCTGTCTCCCTAGAATTTTTTTTCTCATCCTCTCTCTCTCTCTCTCTCTCTCTCCATTATTCACAGCCCGCTTCTCTTCTCTCTAATGCATAAGGGCTGGGCGGAACAAGACAGGTAGGCTGAAAACGGTGGAGAAGGTGAGAGAGTTACACAGAGTTACATAGATACACAGACTTCTCAGGCCTTAAGGTACTTTGTTCGGCCTTAATATTAACAAAACAGGAAGATGTGTTTATTTCCCATTTCGTGAAGCTTATGTTCGTCAGTATGGTGAAGTCGTTTTATTTTTTCTTTATATTTTTTTTTAATGTCCGACGATTGTATTCCAAATTTGATAGACTATTCGAAATTGATGGTGTATATATAGCCTTCATTATCCCTTACACAGCTGGACTCTTCTTTTGGTATATAGATCTTGTAATAGTTGTAAAAAATGTAAAAGACAGAACCGAAGTTATGGGGGTTAAGGTCAGCAAAAACAAAGAGCTCTTCCCCCCTGAGAGAGAGAGAGAGAGAGAGAGAGAGAGAGAGAGAGAGAGAGAGAGAGAGAGAGAGAGAGAGAGAGGAGAAGAAGAAGAAGTCTACTGGTTGTGTGCAGGGATAAAAAAAATAAAGAACAAAGAAGAGAAGGTTAGCAAAATAAAATAAAAAAGGATGGAGATACAAGAAACGCTAAACACCAGAGAGAAATGACGGAAATGAGAGCAGAGGAAATATGAGAAAATTGAAAGATGCGGCTAAAAAAGAAACGAGTGAAAAAAGAAAAAAATAGAAAAAAAGTATCGTTAATTCCTCCATCTACTGGGCGTCAAATATATGATACGCCAGCTTATCATATTTAAATTCTTCATCTTCCCTGTGGGGTCTTGCTTTTCTCGCTGATGTATGATTAAACATACGCAACGCTACTTTTTGCAACTCTCCATCTGACCATGCACATACAACCTCCTCCCTTCAAACCTAACCAAGCGCATAACGGCCCTCACCCCCGCCCCCTAATCCTTCCTCTTAAAGGTAGGCGTAAAGAGAATGCCTTGAGGACACATAACCTAGGCCCTTCAGATTTCTTGCGCATGTTGCCTTGAAATCTCTGGATTTTTTTCTTTTTTTACTATTTCATTATTTAAAATGAAAACTCCTTAAGAATTCTACCTATCAAAAGGCACCAGTTCACTATAAGACACAGATCTATGTGAAATTTCATGACTCTATAGTGAATACTTTCTGAGTTCTGGCCCAGAAACAAAATCTCAAAGCATGGCCTGCCTCCCTGCTGCCCAACTCTACGGATGGACACCTATTGATCCTAGTGGTAATAACAACCCTCTATGACTCTGTCAGGTGGAGGGTAAAAAGTGCTTAGGGGAGAGGGAGATGTTGATTGGGAAGGGGAAGAAGAAGCCCCAGCTACGGCTGAGGATGAAGGAGTGGTGATGGACGGAGACAGAGAATTTGCATGGTCTCTTTTTGGTCACTTCAGATGAACTCTGAGACTAAGCATGGGGAGTAGATAGGATGGTAGAAAGATTCAATGCGGAACCTTCTTTTATATTTCCTTCTATCATCAGACGTTAATGTTTAGTTTAGGAGAGGTCTTGAACTTGAGAGATTAGATACAGCCATCATTAACCCATTCGCCATTTCACATTTCTTAATCTGCATAGTTGCCTCTGACGTTGGCTTGATTTATAAAAAGTCACTGGACAGCAACAGTTTAGAAGGTGAGATAATGATTTAAATGAGGTGGAGAAAAAATAGGGAGAGACGTAAAGAGATATTTGGAAAATGCAAAACGGCAGGAAAATGAAGTAATGGCCGAAGGTAGGAAGAGCACTCACAGATTGCAACAACTTCGCCCTACCGTCTATGTAAGACAGGAATTTTGACCCTACCTTGTGACCTTGATCGTCGACTGATCGTTCTCAAATACTAGTTACTTAGTCCATGCCTGACACTCAAACCTTTCACCAAGTTTGGCTTGATTGGTTTAACAGTGCTCCAGCTGACCTTGTACCTTGTCTGGCGACCCCGATCTTTTGACTACTATTCTCAAAATAAAACTAGGAAACAGACATCCACACTGAAGATGTGGAACGTGTCCGAGCTCGCCCGGTACGAATTTTGACACATGCTAGTAATATTTCACACCTTAATGCTGTTAGAGATCTACCCAAATGGAGAGTGTAGCCCACAGAGATCTCCCCAAATGGTGAGGGATACTTTTTTTACAGCCCAAGCTGACCATTTCTTAACACTTTTAAGTGAACTTCGGCTGAAGTAAGTTGTCCGAGCGGGAGCGAGGACAATGACATCCTTATTCATTACCATAGTCGACCAATTATTAAAATTATCGTAACACAGGGTCTTTCATTATAGGCATAATGTTCCGTAAACATCCAACTGTACATGGAATATAATACAAGAGAAAACTGTAAAAAACCGGAACATAATACATGAGGAAACCGTTTAAAATGTTTCCTTAGAAATAGTTAATGCGAGGCCTGGGCAGTACTAGGATTACGACAGAAGAGTTGAGGGGAGGGATGGGACTGGAGTGTGTTGGTGTTATGATGAGGAGGGGTAGATTGAGATGGTCTGGGCATGTGGAGAGGATGGAGGATGACCATTGGGTGCGGAGGGTGAGAAGTGTGAACGTCGGGGGTAAGGTTGCAAAAGGCAGGCCGAAAAAGACCTGGGACGAGGTCACAGAGTGTGACTACAGGGATAAGGGACTGAATAGGGAGGCTGCCAGAGATCGAGCAGCGTGGACAGCTGCTATTAGGTGACCATGGCCGACACATGCTAGGCTATGAGCCTTTATACATGAAACGATGTGATTAATATAAGCATGTTCAGAGTTTAAAATATTCAGGTTATCAATCTAAGGGTATTACCTAAATTTTAACAGCAAACCGTTTCAATATGCATTTAGAAATGTTATAATGATTATGATACGAGTACAGTAAACAAGTTTCAGATGAACACCATGAACAAATATGTGGTGCGCTAAACATCAGATGAAGTAACAATGCCCATAAGCTGTTAGCTTATATGGTGAGAGTCGTCGGGTCGTCTGTTTACTAAAGGAGATGAGGTCGGGCTACCCGTTACGCAGTCCAGGTGTGATGGTATCAAAACTTACACATGCTTTACTTCTTCCTTGTACAGTCCATCTCAGTCTGCAGTGTTTCATATGAAAATTTGGCCTTGAGACGGATTCTCTTATCACTTTCCAAAGTAATGAGCGTTGGGAACTCTATTCTCTCAGCCAGTAAGTAAAATATAATACCTTAACCATTCTAAACTAGAAAGCGCTCAGAGAGCGCATACCTCCGCCCACGCCATTGCCATTAAAAAGGATCCTGATCCGGGTCCGCCCCAAAACTTAATCATTTCTTTCTTGGTCCATGGCCCACCTTTCCTCAAAATTTTATTAGAATTCATTGAGAACTTTTGGAGATATTGTGCGGGATACAAAGTATCCAGATCCGGATCTGCCCCAGAATTTAATCTTTTTTTCCTTGCCCATGGCCCACCATTCCACAAAATTTCATCAAAATCCATTCATAACTTTTCTGGCTAATCCCGGATCTGGATCAGTGGATATAGGAACCAGAATCGGATCTGGATCCGCCCTCAAATTTAATCCATTCTTTCTTGGTCCATGGCCCACCCTTCCACCAAATTTCATCAAAATCCGTTCTTAGCTTTTTGAGTGTTCCTGCAAACAGACAGACAGACAGGCAGACAAACAGACAAACTCGGGGTAAAACATAACCTCCTAGGCGGAGGTAACTAGATAAATCAGAACTGTGAACATGTACATATGCCTAAAGTTTGCATAGTTTGTCACCCAAAGATGAGTTGCAAGTTATATCTGTGTGGGGGAAAGTGCATGATAGTAAGGAAAACATGCAGTCTGTACGAATATGTGTAAAGCACAATATGGCAAACCCAGTGTGAAAACCAGCGCTG
This sequence comes from Coenobita brevimanus, assembly GCF_032717465.1. Taxonomy (NCBI): domain Eukaryota; kingdom Metazoa; phylum Arthropoda; class Malacostraca; order Decapoda; family Coenobitidae; genus Coenobita; species Coenobita brevimanus. The sequence goes on along the minus strand of NC_137007.1, from coordinate 24,785,777 downwards.
TTGCCCAGGCATCCTGAGCAACACCCGTGGATCCGTCTGTGAAGGTAGCGTTTCACATTAGGCTACTTACGAATCACAACACGTAATAGGTCTGTGTTTCACAGCTCTGTGAATAGTTCAAATGGTAGAAATTATACTCACTTACTGAAATAATATGAAGCCCCAGTAGTTCCTACCCAGTTATTTTATTATGTGGGTGTAATTCTATATTTATAACAAATAAAATTTTGAGGGGTAATGTCAAGGAGGTGTTTTGTATTGACTTGTACAAAGTTTGCGGATATCACCCACCTAATACAACAGTGTGATGTTCACCTACATGCTGCTGAAGACACTATGTTGGTGTCTGGTAGCAAACATTACATGAACAATTTCCTATCATCACTGCCTCAGTTTCTTAAGAAAATATGAAGAGTCAGAACAGAATATTACTGATAATGCTATATACCCAATGGACAAAGGAAGCGGTTGTATAGGGCTCACCACTACCAGCATCCAGCCACTCTTAGGGACCTAGGATAGTGAAGCATATCAATTCTGTACCTAGTAATAAAATATAGTCTTATTAAATTATATATATATATATATGCAAATATGGCTACCATTATGTCATTGACAGTTATATTTTCCATGCCTGATAATTTATGTTCATTTGTTTGTATAAAAAAAAAAAAAAGTGCTTAGGGGGTAGGGGATGATCCCACCGGCTTATACCAAACTCGTCGCCCCACATCGGCCTCCAGACGGCATTAACTGTAATCCCACACCCATCTTCTTTCCCTCACCGAATGAACCGAGAGTTTCATGCTTGGGGACGCTTGAGAAAAGCATACAATGGGCTGGCGATCATCAGCTTATGCACTGTAGGCTAGGTGAATCCCTTCCGTTCCGTGCATAAGCTGGCTTAGTCCAGTATCATTTCCCTGGATCTGAATCCAGCTCTAACTGTCTGTCACCTCAAAACCCGTCTCCACGATCCTGTATGTGGAAAAGCACAGCAGTTTTAAAGAACTTAGCGATGTTGTAAGAATGCTTACCTAGGAATTCACTGCTAGGTATTAGTCAAGGCACTGTTAAGACAAAACACTACTGCTTTCTACAGCCCACCGAGATGGTTTCTTCCATGAATATACAACTTTCTAAAGACAAAATTCTTTGCTTCATTTATCGGACATCACTTACCAGTAGTTTCACGATCATTACCCCAAACATTCTTTGCCTAGACTCATTAGTTGCGAAGCAATATATAAACTGCCACTTAGTCACTACTCGTACAAATTTTGTATAAGTAAACTTAATCATGAAGTAAGAGTACCTGAACACAGTATCAAAAGAGCATACTAAGAATAGCACCGGTATAATAATAATAATAATAATAATAATAATAATAATAACAATAATAATAATAATAATAATAATAATAATTCACCATCATCATAATAAAAGTAAAAATCACCATCATCCGGACCTCCTTTCCCACCCTAGGGCCGGGAGAGGTGTAGCAACGTCCAGACAGCCCACGTCAGCTCAATTAAATGGGCCACTCTTCCATTCACTAATCATTCAAGACCCAGAAATCCTGGCTCTATCTGATACGTCAAAATCTTTCATTACATTCTGTAACTTCACATAAACGTATCCGACAGAAAAAGTCAAAATTTGTTCTAAGCAATCCGACTAGCGTTCTTTCTAATTGTCTGTGCATAGGCTACTGTTGGCCTGGTTTCGCGCTGATATTTTTTTTTTTTGTAACAGATTATAATTCACCAGGTTCTTCTGTGTTTCCTCTTTATCATTTACTGTACGTTTCATTCTAACTGGACAGGTGAGGCTCTGTACACAATTTATTTCTGGGTTCACCTTAGTAATTCATCTAGGTGGGTTTGAATTAGTTGGCGCGCGCGCGCGAGAGAGAGAGAGAGAGAGAGAGAGAGAGAGAGAGAGAGAGAGACAGAGAGAGGCAAGAAGAAAAGACATGGCAGGAAGAAGAACTGGAAGAAGAACTAACAGAAGCGAGGAGAAAAAAAAAAGAGAGAGAGAAGAGAGAGACACAGAAATTGAAGGGAAGGATGACGAGAAACAATGAGAGAGAGAGAGAGAGAGAGAGAGAGAGAGAGAGAGAGGAGGAAGAATGAGGGGGTGAGAAGGAGTGAAGGGAGCGGAAGAGAGAGAAGGTGGGGAAGGAAAGAGGGAGAAGAAGAGGAGAAGGGAAGGAGGAAGGGAAGACGGGAAATGAAGGAAAGAGGAGGGGAGAGAGAGAAATTAGGTGGTGGTGAAAGGGAGAAGGGGGGAGAGAGATGAGGGAAGAGCGAGAAGGAAGAGAGAGGAAAGAGGGAGGAGGAGGGAAGGAGGAGGGGGGGAAGGAGGGAAGTGGGGCTGGAGGAAAGAAGGAGGAGGAGGGAAGGGGGGGGAAGATGGAGGAAAGACAGAGAGGGAGGGAGGGTGGTGCGAGGGGTGTGGGGTGGGGGGATGGACTGGTTTCCTCTGATAAGAATTTGTTTCGGTTCGACCACCTGCCTAAAGGTTAGAGGTACACCAGCCATGTACGAACTGCCTGTGTACGTGTGTTGGACTAAATCTGCATGTACACCTCTCCATGTACGCCATCTGCTCTGTGTATGCTTTCCCCTGTTTCATTATAACGCCAACGTGAGGTAATGCCTGTCCATGTACACATATTGCCCTGGGTGTGCTTTTGCTTGCGTCATCATAGCGCAGATGTTGTGTGTGTGTGTGTGTGTGTGTGTGTGTGTGTGTGTGTGTGTGTGTGTGTGTGTGTGTGTGTGTGTGTGTGTGTGTGTGTGTGTGTGTGTGTGTGTGTACATGTACATGTATGGGTTAAGGCAAGTCAAGGTTTTGCTTTCATCCTGTACAATGGGTATGTCAGGAAATTGTTAACTTAAGACACACTTTCTTAGTTCATGGCAAAAAACAGGAACACATGTTTAAACATGTCTTAGACTCAACAGATTCCATAACAAAACAATTTATCTTGCATGATGGATGTGAGCCGAGTTCGTGTATGCTTGGTGGGTGAGGGTGATGGGTGTGTAGGCAATGGGTGAGTAGGCCATGGGTGTGTAGGCAATGGGTGTGTAGGCAATGGGTGTGTAGGCCATAGGTGTGTAGGCCATGGGTGAGTAGGCCATGGGTGTGTAGGCAATGGGTGTGTAGGTCATGGCTGTGTAGGCAATGGGTGAGTAGGCCATGGGTGTGTAGGCAATGGGTGAGTAGGCAATGGGTGAGTAGGCCATGGGTATGTAGGCAATGGGTGAGTAGGCCATGGGTGTGTAGGCAATGGGTGAGTAGGCCATGGGTGTGTAGGCAATGGGTGAGTAGGCCATGGGTGTGTAGGCCATGGGTGTGTAGGCCATGGGTGAGTAGGCCATGGGTGCGTAGGCAATGGATGAGTAGGCAATGGGTGTGTGGGACATGGGTGTGTAGGCAATGGATGAGTAGGCAATGGGTGTGTGGGACATGGGTATGTAGGCAATGGGTGTGAAGGGAAGGGTGTAGCACAAATAATCCGGGTGTAGGGCGTGTGAGGTCACTGACACTGCAGCCACAAACTCCCCACCTAGACAAGCCTTCCCTGTGCAGTTAGGGAATTATCATCAGCAGGTGTGGTGAATGCATCGTAGAAAAGCGAAACGATTCAGGCCCGTCCCTTGGGGAGGCACCCTAGCACCTCTTCCTTAGCGATTTATTTTTCGATACCGCCAGTTAATATAATTTGTACGTTATTTGTGAAGACTGTGGAAATATTAGAATGACTGAAATAACACTGAGTAGGATATCAAGCTGTAATAAGCAAAATAAATCGCTTAGGAGACGGTGTTAGGGACCTTCCTTAACCGACGAGAATACTGGCCTGAGACACACATATCGGTCCACCTGAGACTTGCGTTACGTTTCGAAATTTTTTTTATATATTTATTTGACTCTCTCTCTCTCTCTCTCTCTCTCTCTCTCTCCATGTGTACTACCTGCTTCATGTGCGCTGTTCACCGTACAACTCCTTCAGTATTTAGTTATTTTGTTCATCCCACTGCCCAGCGATTTACTATTTAGTGTGGAAGTGCACCCTCGCAGTGAAGGGGTTACTACAGGTTTTATATATAACACTTCCACGTCGATAAATTTCTCCTGACCACAATAAAGACGTCTGAAGAAACAAAAACAAAAAAAATCAATGTGTGTGTGTGTGTGTGTGTGTGTGTGTGTGTGTGTGTGTGTGTGTGTGCCCGCGCTGACTAATGTGTGCCATACTAATTTGCATACATACAGCTTTCCTTGTGCACTAATTTGCGTGTGTGTGTGTGTACGTGCGTGCGTGTGTACTAATTTACATATGTACGTTATTGCATGTGCGCGACACCTCAGCCTCCAATTTTGGCGCAAGGATAAAATTTTCAGTGGGTTGGCGCGGCAGAGAGAGAGAGAGAGAGAGAGAGTGTAAAGGGATAGAAGGTAAGGAGGAATGGTGGGCAAGAGGAGAGGAGGGAAGGAGGAGAGAGATGAGAATGAAGGAAAGTGAGAGTGAGGGTAGTGAAAGGTGTGAGAGAAGGGAAGGAAAGTGGGGGGAAGGAGATATGGGGAGTAGGTGGGAAGAGGTATGAAGGGGAAGAAAGAATGGGAGAAGGCAGAGAGAGAGGAGATAAAGGAAGAGATGGGACGCTGGGAGGCAAGGAATGGGTAAGCGAAGGAGGGTAGAAGAGTGAGGGAGTGATGGAGGGAGGGATAGAGGGAGGGAGGGGGAGAGTCGGGAAGGAGGGGTAGGAAGGAGAGAGGAGGAGTTGAGGTGGGGAGGGAATGGAATAGAACGGAGGGAGTGAAGGGAGGGAGGAGGAAAGGAGATGGAGAAGAGAAGAAGGTGGGAGAGGAAGAGAAAGGGGGGAAAAGAAGCAGAAAGATGAAGGAAAGTAGGAGTGAGAAAGATAACGTAGTAACACAGAGGGGAAGCTGAATAAAACTGGAGAGGGAGAGAGAATGGGGAAGAGAGTGATGGGCAAGGAACGTATGGTGAAAGAGTGTGGAAAATAATGAAAGAGATGGAAGGAGGAACGAGGAAGTGTAGAAGAGAAAATGGAGGAGGAAAAGTGAGAAAGACGGAAAGAAACTGAAGAAATGGGAAGAATGAAAGAAAGCAAGAACTGGAGAGAGAGAGAGAGAGAGCAAACCAGGTGTAAGGAAAGGTGTAGGTGATTCCTCTCCTCTCCTTGTTCCCCTTCCCTCCCCCGTTGCCCCCAGCCCTTCCACTCCCCTCCCCCTACCCTCCCCCTCCAATCCCCATGTCCCCCCTCCTCCTCTTTACCCCTTCTTCCCTCCCCCATCCCTTCCCCTTGTCCCCTCTCCTGCCCATCACCCCTCCCTTCCCCTCCCCTCCCCTCAACATCTCCCCCTCCTCTTGATATCTAGAAATAGGCTTGTGTTGCGGCGGAGAAGGAGGGGAGAAGGAAGGAAAGAAGCTGCGAAGGAAGGAAGGAAGGAAAGAAGGTGAAGGAAAGAAAGAATATGAAGGAGGGAAGGAAGGAAGGAAAAAAAGAAACAAGGAATAAGGAAAGTAGGTAAGAGAGAGAATGGTGAAAGGGAGAAGGAAGGAAGGAAGGAAGGAAGGAAGAAAAGATGGACAGTGAAGGAAGGAAGGAAGGAATGAGGGAAGAAGGGTTAAAGGCAGAAGGAAGGAAGTATGCAAGGCGAAGGAAGGAAGAAGAATATGTGAAAGAAGAAAGGAGAAGGAAGAAAGGAATATGAAAGAAGAAAGTAGAAGGCAGAAAGGAATATGAAAGAAGAAAGTAGAAGGCAGAAAGGAATATGAAAGAAGAAATAAGAAAGGAATATAAAAGAAGGACGGTGAAGGAAGAAACAAAGGCCAATAATAAATGAAGGAAGGAGGAATGGAAGGTGAAAGAAAGCGGGAATAGGCTGGAGAGAATGAAGGAATGAAGAAAGAGGAAAATGAAAGCAGGAGAAGTAAAAAGAGAGAAGGAGAAAATGAAGGAAGAAATATAGGAAAAGAAGGACAGAAAGGAGCAGAAGAAAAACTGAAGAAAAGAAACTCAGGAGGAAGGAAGGCGACAAATATTAACAAATACATACAAGAGCGAGAAGGAACTTGATGGAGAGGAGGAAGGAGGGGGAGGGAAATGGAGGAGAGACGGAGACAAGATGGAAAATGATCGAGAAATGGAGAAGTAAGATGGGGAGTAAAGAAGAGAAGAGGAAAGAGAAAAAGTGGAGAGAAAAGAAAGAAAAGATGACGGAGGGAAAAGCTGGAGAGGAAAACTCAAAGATGAAAGTGAAGCAAATAAAGGAGAGAGAGAGAGAGAGAGAGAGAGAGAGAGAGAGAGAGAGAGAGAGAGAGAGACAAGCAAACAGACAGGCAAAGAGAGAGACAGAGAGTGAAGCAAGAGACAGTCAGACAGACAGACAAACAGAGAGACAGAAGGAGGCAGATAGACAGACTGACAGACAGAGAGACAGACAGACAAGCAGACAGACAGACAAACAGAGAGACAGAAAGAGGCAGACAGACAGGCGACAGACACACACAGGTATGAAGTGACGACGAAAAAATTAAAACACGAGAAAAAAAGACAGAGGAAAAGGAAGACGACTGAAAAAAAGAGGAAGTACAGGGAAAATGAACACGAAATATATTAACAGGAAAAGGGACAAAAATGTCTGATGTAAAACAAAGACGGAAGTGGAATCAGGTCAGGTGCAACACGATGGATTAATGGGAGAGAGAGAGAGAGAGAGAGAGAGAGAGAGAGAGAGAGAGAGAGAGAGAGAGAGAGAGAGAGAGAGAATATATATCTTACTATCTTTTCTAGGTGGTCTGGGTTTAAATTTGATTTTTTTAAATGCATCCGACTGCAAATAATGAGGTCTTGCAGTGGTTGAAGAAATTAACTGTAGAGCATCCGTCAATAAGACGTACAGGAAAAAGAAGAATGAACACCTAGCAGAACTGAGACCCCCGAAGGAAATTTTACATGAAAGGTAAAATTATTACCAAGCTGTTTCCACCTTTCCCAACATCTAATACAATTACTGCGTGTCATGCAAATTTTCAAACATCTTTAGTACACGTATAATACTTGAGTAAACTCAGTATGCACACATCAATCCAGGGAGTAAGGTATCCCTCCATCAATATTTTATGTGGTCAGTGCATGAGAGAAAGGATCTAACCAGCTTATTTTAAATATGCTCAAGGATTTCACTCGGGAAATTTCTGCTTGTGACCTCTCTATATTGCCATCAGTGGCTCTCGAGGTATTCGTGATCTTGGTAGTTCCTGACAGGGGTTGATGCCTCCTGACGGAGCTTTCAGTGGTTAGAACAGGGGGGATGGTTCAGGTATACTCGTATCTAGTGCTGAAGAAGTTATATCATTTGAAGGGATGATTTTACCTGGTGCTGAGTTGCTTACACAGGCCAATTTTCTGATACGAGATCATACTGACTTACTCTGAATATGTTTTAGTGTGGAAAATGACACGTTAACGCCTACTTTCCAATGCCATATATTTCGAGTTGATCTTATTGTCTTCATATTGTTTCATTCATCGTAGGAGAGATTGTTCGAACTACAGGGGAGAGATATAGCCCCTTTGCAACTGTCACAGCCTTTCAAAAGTAAATAAAATCATCTGCTAGTGGCCTGATTAAAATAAAAAAATACGTCATTTTGTTTACACCCTTCCAACCCCAGGATGTCTATTCCATTTCTTTTTTGCTATGGACAGGCGATTTTATTCAGTGAAGGGAAGACTTTGTAGTAAAGGGGTTAATATAGTTTATGCCTTGCCTCTGTTCATCAAGTCTAAGCTGAATGTAACAGTCTGGAGTTAGCAACTATATAATACCACTTGTTGAAGAACGAGAGATATAAATTGGGGTAACACAAGTCTTAGCGAGGTTCAAAGACCTTGTGAGGCATTCATATAATTGTCTAATGATTTCATACAGAGGTAATCAATAAAAGAAGATACATGGCGTAGGATTTCAGGTCAACAAATACGGGTGGCAACACTGAATAATTCTTTAGTAAAAACGCAAGAGTAGCAGGCCTAATAATAAAACTGACCAAGATTACAAGGTGAAGTAAATCCAAGTCTATGCACCAACATCAGCTAATGACGATGAGGGAGTAGGGCAATGCTATGAAGATGTAAGGAAGCAATGACTATACACAAAACCCAATATACATATGAGATGAGAGACTTTAATGCAAAGATCGGCAAGAAAAGAGTAGGTGAGTCTGCAGCAGGGCATTTTGGAATGGGTATTCATAATGCGAGAAGTGAAATGCAAGTGAAATTTGTTGAAAGGAACAGATCTAGAGCGATGAACACGTCCTTTCAAAAGAAACAAAGCAGGAAGTGGCCTTGGAAGGGGCCAAATGGTGAAGCAAAAAATGAGACAGAGTTCATTCTTACTGCCAGTCACATGCCCGTACGGTGAAACGCCTAACTTCACTGAACAAAATAAATGTGTCCTTCCTGTTCTAACTTACGGATCAGGAAACGTGGTGTCTAACAAAATCCTTGGAATGTAAATTTAGAAGTGCTCAGCGAGGAAGGGAAACGATTGTTAGGAGTCGCGTGGGCAGCTGAATGAAATCCTAATGGATGTGCATGAGTGAGCAGGTGAGAGTAGAAGATAATAGTCACTACAGTCAGGATGCATACACAGATGTGGGCAGGTCACGTCCTTCGTAGAACAGACAACATATGGACAACCAAGGTAACTGAATGGCAGCCCAGAGATGGACTGAAAGGAAGAGGCAGACATAAGATGAGATGGCAAGATGAGATTCAAACATTCGCTGGGATTGGATGGAACAGGCTGAGGGCCAGCCGGTCAGAGCGGAAAATAATAAAAAGGCCATTGTCCTGTAGTGGAATGACTCAGGCGGCTGCTGCTGTTACTGCTGCTGCTGCTGATGATGATGATGATGACGTCATCGAACCGAAGGAGTTAAGGCAAGGATGAGGTGAGGACCAACAACGTTACTGACGGTTGAAGTGGAAGAGCACAGTAGTAAGATAAATAGTAAGTAAGATAAATAGTAAGACAGACACATACACAGAGAGACAGGCAGAGCGAATAATAGCTAGACAGAATGATGAAAGACCAGGAATGATATGGAAAGCTTAAGTGACGAAGTACATTAGACAGACAGAGGTAGAGAGACAGATACTACTCGTAAATGATGGACGGATGGATGGATGGACTGACATATAAATGCAGACTCATATATACTGTACACAGTAGATAGGTAGACGGATAAATAGACAGATAAACAGTGTGAGGTAAAGAGGACCAACAGTGATATGGGGGACTTAAATAAGAGTACATGAGGAAGGGCGGCGTGGGTTGGCGGGAGGGGGCAAAAATAAGTGGTATAGGAAGAGGATGGAGGGATTTCTGTCCTAGATAAGTGAGAAAAGCTTATGGATTCGAAGACTGGCAGCTGACAGAAAATTAGATGATCGACAGCAGCATAAATAGACAGATTGGCAAAAACAGGCAGAGACTCAGAAAACAAGTAGACACATACTTGGTACATCTATTAACAAACAGACATATGGATATTTTATTGACAGTGAAATGGACAGCAGTTCAAACGAATATAAAAATGAGGCCGTGTGGTATTAGTGATGGACAGATAGACAGAGACAGATAGACAGATACAGACAGAAAAATATAGATGGAGAGACAGACATTCATAGACAGATACATAGACAGAGATTATCAAGGATATCAGTCATGTCATGAAGGGTCTGTGGTGGTGACATGCCCTGTGACTAAGGATAATAACCCCTCCACTAGCAGAAAAGTTTACTTTATTACTGATGAGGACAGACTTTTAGAACTGGACAGATAGACATAGCCTGAAATAAATCGTCTAGAGACAGGAAGAATCAAATGATAACTACGTCCTTCAGCTGAAGGGGTTAATTGTCTTCCTAAGGTTTGGCGAATTAAGTTAAACCATACGAGGCACACATTATAATCGGTTTGTTTTCACCTGACAAAACTGAACCACTCCCACAGCATGAACACTAGGTCATGGTTACATAAAATGATGAGCCTTAGGTATTTAGGTGCAATGAATGTCACTGGTTACTGCGAAATCGACCCATCTGACTTATATACATTTGGCCATCAACAGAAATTCCCTAGGTTTGAATAATTTTCAAACAGAACTGGGGAAGTTGTTAGCTCCGTGACTGTACACAGATGAAGCATGTCATCGGAGGCGGGGGCTGAGGAGTTGGAGGGGAGGTCAGTCAGTAAGGTCAGGTCTGCAAACTATGAATAGTGGGGACAAGTGCTGGACTTTAGCATAAACAAATACTTTACACCCCAACATTTACTCCCTATCCCCTTGAATGGGATGACAGAATGCTGGTGAGGAGGAAGCTTCAGCCTACGGTTTGCTAGGCTCACATTCTAATGAATCTGGTGTTATAAGTACTCCAACAATTACTACTACCACTACTACTACTACTACTACTACTAACCCTTTCACTCAGGGCATTCAAGGCATTTACAAGGACAGACAGTAGGCTACAATAAGAAACACTCTTCTCTGCAAACTACATATTAAATCTGTGATGTTCTATGCCTTCCCGGCTTGGGTCCCAAGTCTAACCAACACCCATTACAACATCTTGTAGACCATACAGAACAATGCCCTACGTATCATCACAGGCTGCACCATAAGCATACCCACAGCACACTTACACTCTGAAACTAAAATCCTTCTTGTTATGAGAGGCATAAAGTTCTACATGGCAGCCTGTACGAATACACACCACCCTTGTCAGCACATAACAGAGCCACACAGCACAACTAGGCACGTACAACCATCACCTCACAAGCCTTACCAAACCCTCTTCAAAAAATCCCACCTCCAGACGTTCCAACACAAGCAATGAAGAAACTCCTATACAGTATACTCGTATTTATTTCACACACACAGGCAGTACAACACCTCGATCTGTAAACTATGCTACAAGCCCCTCCTCCTGACATTCACCCATCAGAGGTATCCTTAAACAGATCGAGCACACCTCGCTAAGAGAAGATCAAGACAACACCCACCCCTCCTTTGTTTCCAGCTTCGATTCGTGTTAGGTGGAATCACAGATGACACTTGCCCCGTTTGTAGAACAGGTCGACACAGCCTGAGACACAATGTGGGGCACAGCACAGCACATGCCATACTAAGACGCTGACAACACCAACGACCCCAATGAGGCAATAGCTTACTTGCGGTTGACAGGTCTGCTCGGCTAGACAGACCGGGGTTCAGTACTACGATGATGTCTTTCTTTCACCAGGCGACTTTATTCACCTTTGGAGAGACTTCGAATTGGAAGGCTTAGATGTACCCTTCATAAACGCCAACGCTACCACGGGGGTAGCCAAGATGGAAGGGATACCCTACGTTGAATACAGTACCCTGGAGAGAGAGAGAGAGAGAGAGAGGTGGGGGGGGGGATGTGTCTGTAATGAGTGAAGGTCAGGCAAATATGAGAGACTGGTGTATATGCAAATGAATGCAAGACAAGTAGTACACGTCAGGTTACGTTCAAGTCAGGATGTGTACACAGCAAAATATGTGCACTCCTAACATATGTGCACATTCAGCCAGGATTTCGCACACAAGGGAATTATGCCAAATTTTAAGCACATGCATAAAAGCAACAATACTCATGACCACTGTACTTGTAACACACACACACACACACACACACACACACACACACACACACACACACACACACACACACACACCCTATCCCTATGTGTGCCTGCAACCACAGACCTCTCACATACACAGAATAAGTACACAGGTCGATGGACGCACACAGTCAGACGCCCTCAGCTTTACTCAGGGGAGTGGGAAGGGGACGTAGCCAGGTAGCGTGAGTGGACTGAGGGAGAGGGGACGGAGGGAGTTGAGGTGGGTTAGGGTAGGGGTGAGTCTGGAGGAAGAGGGTTGGGATAGGACTGGGGTGGGGACGGAAGGAGGGGTAAGGGGTGACAAGGAGTGAAGTGTGAGGGTGGGGAAGGGGGAGGGATATGAGGATGGATGGAGGGGGAGAGATATGGGGATGGGGGAGGAGGAGAGATGTGAACGTCAGGGAGGGGCGTGAGAGAGTGGGATATCAGAAGTGACAGGAATAAAGGGGGGAGGCTGTGAGGACTGAGGGGTGAGAGATTGGAAGTGAGGGAGAAGTGAAGGGGGAGGGCTTTGAAAGTGGGGGGTGAGGGTGGAAAGACTTGGGAGGGGTGAAGGAAGACGGGGGGAAAAGGAAAGAGGGAGGATAACGGTGGAGGGAGAGGTGACGGATGGGAGAGGGAAGGAGTTGAGGGTGGCTGAAGGTAGAGGTGAAGGATGACAGGGGGTAGATAAGGTGGGAAGGGAGGAGGGTTGAAGGTGGGGGGATGCAGCGGGGATGAAGGAGGGAGGAGGGTGAAGGTGGGGCAATGCAGTGTGGGTGAAGAAGGGAAAGAGCCTGAAAATCTGGGAAGGGTGAGGGTACAAAGCTGAAAGGGGTGAGGGAGGAGGGAAGAAGGAGGCAGAAGGATGGGTGATAGGGTGGGAGGAAGCTGGGGCGAGGGAGATGGAAGAGCGGAGGAAGGCTGGTTGGCTGGGATGGGGGGAGGAGTAGGGAATTTTCAGTGTCGTTATCAGCCAGCCGCCTAGACCACTCCCCCCCCTTCCCCCCTCCACACACCCACGTACATGATTCACCCACACCCACCCCACAACCCACACCATGATTCACCCCATAGCCACATCCTAACTCACTCAACACCCACAGTATGACTATTCCACTTCCACATTCCTAAGTCACCCACACCCACCACACCCTGACTCATCCACACCCGGACTCACCCACACCCACCACACACCCTGACTCACCCACACCCATCACACACCCTGACTCACCCACACCCACCACACACCCTGACTCACCCACACCCACCACACACACTGACTCACCCACACCCACCACACACCCTGACTCACCCACACCCACCACACCCTGACTCACCCACACCCACCACACACCCTGACTCACCCACACCCACCACACACCCCGACTCACCCACACCCACCACACACCCTGACTCACCCACACCCACCACACACCCTGACTCACCCACACCCACCACACACCCGGACTCACCCACACCCACCACACACCCCGACTCACCCACACCCACCACACACCCTGACTCACCCACACCCACCACACACCCTGACTCGCCCACACCCACCACACACCCCGACTCGCCCACACCCACCACACACCCCGACTCACCCACACCCACCACACACCCCAACTCACCCACACCCACCACACACCCCGACTCACCCACACCCACCACACACCCCGACTCACCCACACCCACCACACACCCCGACTCACCCACACCCACCACACACCCCGACTCACCCACACCCACCACACACCCCGACTCACCCACACCCACCACACACCCTGACTCACCCACACCCACCACACACCCCGACTCACCCACACCCACCACACACCCCGACTCACCCACACCCACCACACCCACACCCACACCCACAACACACCCTGACTCACCCACACCCACCACACACTCTGACTCACCCACACCCACCACACACCCTGACTCACCCACACTCATCACACACCCTCATTTACCCACACCCACCACACACACTGACTCACGCACACCCATCACACACCCTGACTCACCCACACCCACCACACACCCTGACTCACCCACACTCATCACACACCCTGACTCACCCACACCCACCACACACTCTGACTCACCCACACTCATCACACACCCTGACTCACCCACACCCACCACACACCCTGACTCACCCATACCACACACCCTGCCTAACCCACAAATCCCACATCCTGACTCATTCACACCTATACTACGCTCTGCCTCACCTATGCCAACATCACCCATCCCACTCCCACTCCAACCTAACACACTTCACTTCCACACCAACATTATCCACACCACTCCCACATTAACAGCACCCACCCAACACCCACATCACCCACGCCCTCATCAGCTACTCCACACCGCCATCACCCACCTCATTCCTACACTCTCATTCCCATCACCCACTCCACACCCATACTCACACTCACATCCACAACCACATCACTCACCCCATACCCACATCACCTATCCTGCACCCACACTCACACCCACACTCACATCACTCACCCCACATCCACATCCACATTGCCAACTCACACCTACATCTGTATCATCCACCGCACACCCACTTCACCCACCCTACACTCACCTCATACCCCGACTCACTGACCCCGCACCCACAGCCAGCACACTCACGCATTGCACTCACATCCACAGTCATCACACACCCTGCCTCCTGCGTCCACATTCACACTACTCACTCAGTGCACCCACAACCACATTACTCACACACCCATTGTTCATATATCCACATAACCCACTCTTCCACTCACCCACACCCACACTCTCACCCACACTACCCCCCCCCCCCGCCCACTGGCAGCTTAGTCTAATGGTTTCCGATGTGGGCTGCAGAGCTTGTAAGTTAAATTAGGTGAAGCACTCCGTAGATTACCACACTTTCCAGGCCTCATCACCTGGCAATACGCTAACATTATCCAAATAGATAAACAGCTAAGTAAATGAACGAAGAAATAAATAATCGAATGAAATGAATGTCTACCTATCTATCTATCTATTGCCAGACACCACAATCCAGCAAAGGGTGGCCATTTGACACTGAGTTGTTTTACAGGGAGGGGCACCAACCCTCCACCAACCCACTTGTTGACACGTAGGGAGCACGTATGGTTTGGTTATATGGTTACCACCCAGCGTTGTAAATGGTTTCTTGGCTTACAGGAAACCATTTGGCTTGTCACTCAATGTAAAGCCACCTGTAAAGGAAAGAAAAGGAATAAGAAGTAACAGGAATGATAGGAGAAATAGGAAGAGAGGAGGGCAGGCACAGAAAAAGAATGATAAAAGCTAAGGAAGTAGGCAGCACTACATCAAGTGAGTGGATGAATGTACAGATAAAAAAAAATAATAACACATAGGTTACTTTTAGTGTATACCCATTAATATACAAAAAAGAAATACTGGCTGAAGGAGCTGACATCGAGATTCTTTAAGTATTTAGTAAGCCATGTGACAGTTTATGAAACTGGGGATAATAAATTTCCTCTTAACATTAGCAACTTCCACATAGATAGTTGGTGGCCAGAGGAGCTTTTTTTATTGGGCATAAAATATGTAATGTTTCCCTTTCAATAATAATAATAACTAGAAAGCACTCAACAGCGCATACTTTCGCCAATGTCATTGCCATTAAAAAGGATCCGGATCCGGATCCGTGGACATAGGATTATGATCCGCCCAAATTTAATTATTTCTTCCTTGGCCTATGGCCCACCCTTGCACAAAATTTCATTAAAATCCGTTCTTAACTTTTTGTGTAAAACTGCATAACAGACAGACAAACAAACAAATAAACAAACAAATGCCGGCAAAAACATAATTTCCTTGGCGGAGGTTATTATTCAATGAAGTTTTTCTGAAAAAAAAAAAAAAAAGAAAGAAAGATGGAAAGAAAATCGAAAGCATTTGGTTTTTGTTATATTCAGATTTTAGTCCCCAGACTCAAAAAGTGTGAGACAGGCTGGAGACGGACTTAGAGCCTCACTGATGTCAGTTATGGAGTCTTCCAACACCTCTACCTCACCGGCTCAGTTTTGCACATGGCACGTTTGTACTCTCTTTTATATTATACAGTATGTGCAATCATTGTGGATATTGAAAAAAAATATGAATTATATACAAGCAAACAGTAAGGTGTAGTATACAAAATAGGTCACTAAGGGAGAGGTGCAAGAATGCTTCCAAAACTGATGAGAATACGACTTCTGGAGCCCCAGTCTTGCTGGTGTAAGAGACTTCGTAGCACTTCTTTCTTAGCAATTTATTTTGCTAATTTGAAATCAATTTTATCGTGTATGTTTTCTTATGTTGTTAAATATCGACACAAATATGTATAATAACGTGCATGTTGATTATTTGTTTGTTATATGCTGGGTGAATAGCTAAGTAAAAGCGTTACGAAATCTCCAAAGACCAGAATAACACGCTTACAAAGGAGGAGGGAATGGGCAACAGGAGTATACCATCTGGCTAACGACAGAAGTGGAAACGTTGATCTGTGGGCGAAGCTTTGATTGCCAACAACGTTTTTCATTCTCACAATTATATGGCTGGTTGCATTATGTTCACTGTATACCCACATAACATTACTCTGTGGTTGACATGCTTTAGAATATCAGTGCGAGATATTGGTATTTATGCATTCTTACTTTTAATTTTTATGCTTTTATTTTTTTATTTTTTTCTTCCATAATCCGACCGACCTGCCATTAGAACAACCTTACCGTTCCCTGTAGGCCACTTTGTACTTCATGAAATACTCAGATATGCGCCTGGTGGCCGATTGGTTAAGAATTCGCCAATTGCGGTAACGGCCTACCCACGTAATAGAGTCCACCCACAAGAGGTGAGTGGATGGTTTGTCGATCACGTAAAGCCGTCAGAGGAGGGAGTCTGGCCGTCAGCCCTCCAATGCACCTATACTGCAACCCAACACCTCGACGGGGATTACACGGGATTGGCAGAGTTGTCCCTAATTTGAAGAAAGCATGGAAAGGCAGTGTTCTGGATATGGCATGAGAGTGAGAAAGAGAGAGAGAGAGAGAGAGAGTCAGCTCCGTCTGTTGGTGCACACTTAAAGCACAGGTATCTGGAACTCCTACTGGACGGTCCCATAACACCTGAATATCCAGGTGGCGAAAAAAATCACACACACACACACACACACACACACACACACACACACACACACACACACACACACTCATTGTTATTCAGCACTACATCCATAAAACACACACACACACACACACACACACACACACACACACACACTCATTATTATTCAGTGCTACATTCATAAAACACACACACACACACACACACACACACACACACACACACACACACACACACACACTCATTGTTATTCAGTGCTACATTCAAACAACACACACACACACACACACTCATTGTTATTCAGTGCCACATTCAAACAACACACACACACACACACTCATTGTTATTCAGTGCTACATTCAAACAACACACACACACACACACACACACACACACACACACACACACTCATTGTTATTCAGTGCTACATTCAAACAACACACACACACACACACACACACACACACACACACACACACACACACACACACACACACACACTCATTGTTATTCAGTGCTACATTCAAACAACACACACACACACACACACACACACACACACACACACACACACACACACACACACACTCATTGTTATTCAGTGCTACATTCAAACAACACACACACACACACACACACACACACACACACACACACTCATTGTTATTCAGTGCTACATTCAAACAACACACACACACACACACACACACACACACACACTCATTGTTATTCAGTGCTACATTCAAACAACACACACACACACGCACACACACACACACACACACACACACACACACACACACACACACTCATTATTATTCAGTGCTACAGTCATACAACACACACACACACACACACACACACACACACACACACACACACACACACACTCATTGTTATTCAGTTCTACATTCAAACAACACACACACACACACACACACACACACACACACACACACATACGCTACATTCCATTTCTCTCACTTCCACACGCTCTCATATACTCGCTGTCAATCATTCATACTCCATGGCCTCCTCTCTCTCTCTCTCTCTCTCTCTCTCTGTCTCTGTCTCTCTCTCTCTCTCTCTCTCTCCTGAGCTGGGTTACTTCTCCATTTGATCTCAGTCACCGGGTCATTTGGTCGCTGTTCCTGTCATACTTTCTCTCACTTCCTGTCACCGTAATCGTACTTTTCGTCTCACTTATTTACTCCTTACCTCACTACCTCTCCTTGACTCACCAATCCTTTTACTTAAATCTTCTATCCCGTCCTCATCCCTGCTTCCCTCCTTCCTTCCCTTCTTCTTTCAGTTCGTTTTCCCGTCCTTACCCCCTTTCTTTCTTCCTTAATGCCCTCCGTTCTCTCTCCCTCCGTACCTTCCTCCTCTCTCCCTCCATACCTTCCTCGTCTCTCCCTCTGTACCTTCCTCCTCTCTCACTCTCCCTACCTTCCTCCTCTCTCACTCTCCCTACATTCCTCCTCTCTCTCTATCTCCTTCGCTGTCTCCCTGTCTCATTCTTCCTTCCTTACCAAGTTTTTCCCTAGCCTTCCTCCCAGTGTTTTTCCATCCCTCCCCGCCTCACGCTTCCTTCCACCAGGTCTCACTCTTCCTCCCTGACATCCTCACACTCCCTCCTCTTCTCACCCTCTCTCCTTACCTCATTCTCCATTTCTGTGTTTCTCTTTCATTATTTATCTCCTTCTATGTCTTCCTCACCTCTCTCCCGCCCTGCCCTCCTAACCCCTCTCCCGCCCTGCCCTCCTAACCCCTCTCCCGCCCTGGCCTCCTAACCCCTCTCCCGCCCTGCCCTCCTAACCCCTCTCCCGCTCTGCCCTCCTAACTCCTCTCCCTCTCTGCCTTCCTAACCCTTCTCCCTCGCTGCCTTTCTAACCCCTCTCTCTCCCTGGCTTCCTAACCCCTCTCCCTCCCTGGCTTCCTAACCCTTCTCCCTCGCTGCCTTTCTAACCCCTCTCCCTCCCTGCCTTCCTAACCCCTCTCCCTCCCTGCCTTCCTCCCTACCTCGCTGTCTCTCTCTCTGATCCTCCCTGTCTCCCTCTCCTTCTCTCCCTCACTGTCCCCTCTACCGTCATGCTCTGTTGTTCATGTATTTGGTTCATGCCAAAGTTACCTTAGTTACAACCATTCCTTCCGACCTTCATTCCTTCCTTCCTTACATTTCCTCACTCTTCTTCCCCTCATTCATTCATTTTTCACTCTCCCTCCTTGCCTTTACTCCTCCCTCAGCTTCCCTCTCGTCCTTCTTTCCTCTCTTGCTTTCTCCCTCCCTTACTTTCCCTCCATTACTCCCTCATCCATTACTTTCCTTTATTCAGTTCCCGCTCAATATTTTCCCACTTTTTCAGCATAATTTCCAATCAGCCAAATTTGCTGTCTCACCCACTCCCACACTCCACTTGCCCCACAGCCAGACCCTCCCCCCCCCATCTCTCTCTCTCTCTCTCTCTCTCTCTCTCTCTCTGTCAGCGTCAACGATCAGTAAACTCAACCCATTCGTCTCCATCCGAGCACAGCCATGCCACCATCACCCCTTCCTAGTTGGGTTATTGCTCAACGAACGTGTTCTCTCTCTCTCTCTCTCTCTCTTTCTGGGAAATAAAGTATAACAAACTATCCCATATCTTTAATATATCATTAAGAAACGGTGAAGTGCCTGAGGACTGGAAGACAGCGAATCAGTGTTACCATATTTAGCATAATTTTATGTTTCTGGCATAATTTGGGCTCAGATTTGGTGCTTGACATAAATTTTAGCGTAATGGATAATTTAACATCATTCACACATAATCCTGTCAAGTCTAGAATAAAATTTGGAGTATTTCTTATTTGCAGACCACTGGGTTACCAGATTTAGGAATTTATCATTTCAGCTAGATATTTCCACGTTTGACCAGTGGCATTTGCACGAAGGACATGCCTAAACTCCAATGATATATATGCCACGATCTATGGAGTCACTGCTGAAGAAGAGCAAGACTTGGACAATAAGCGGAAATCACTAATGTAAAGTGATGAAGATGCAAATATTCTCTTACAAAAAGCTAACATTGACAATGAGACTGGACAATACTCAGGCATTTCCTGATGAAATGAAGCACTGCAAACCGTTCCAATGTCTCATGCTGATTACTAGCGACCATTTTTTTGGCTAATCTGAAGAAGGGAGAGATGCGGAAAAGGTTTTAAAACAGCATCAGGAAATTATTTAATAGGTGGAAGGAGCATGAGACTGAGAGGTGTGTAGGTAATATTTAATCCAAATGAAGCCATGACAAAACAAACAGAAATCGTACACTGAATGGCATCAAAAGTCATCATGTAGCATATCTTGGAGAAATGAAGCAATGATGTTGGATGTAGAGTTATGGAGATATTATCTGCCCACCTATGATTTATTTACTGAAGGACAAAATGTATTTCCCTTAGTTGTGTCGGAGTAACAGCCGTCTTTGCTGTTTTCTTTTATTCTCTGTTCAGGTAATGATTAGCCTGTAGGATACATAATCTAACCATATTTTTTCTAGTTAGTATGTATTATGTACCTTTCAGTTCGTATTATGTATCACTGTATTTACTGAATGTATAAGAGAAACGTACAAACAAGTAATGGACAGTGTAGCATATACCGTAATTACCATAACGTTTGGCATAATATGCGCTTAGTTGGCACAGTTCAAAAACTGGTTTAGCATAATTTCGCTTCAATGATATTTAACACTGTGGCGAATGACATTACAGTTAAAAAAAAGCAAACAAACAAACAAAATCGTAAACTACCAGAGAAAAATATTACAGATCGATCAATCTAATTTCTGTGGTGTGCAAGATACCAGAAAATATCAAAGGGACAAAATCGTTGACCATCAGGAAAAATACATCTGATTACAGATTCCCAGCACGATTTTAGAAGAAAGCCATGTCTAACAAAGTTGTTAGATTTCCATAATGAGCTATTTCACATTCACGACGACAGTACACCTCTAGATATTATTTACCTGGACTTCCAGAAAGTTTTTGTAGGTGGTAGGCGGGGGCTCTCACCATCCACTCACTCGATGTAGTGCTGCTTTGGGTGTCTGCCCTTTCCTCTCTTCCATTCTTCCTCTTCTGTCTTTCTTTCCTTCATTCTTTCCTCTTCCTTCTGCCTACTGGTGACTTTACACTCCCTCTTCTGCTCTTCTGTCTTTCTTCCCTTCACTCTTTCCTCTTCCTTCTACCTATGGGTGACTCAACACTGAGCGAGAAGCCAAATGGTTTCCTGTACACCAGGAAACCATTTACTACGCTGGGTGGTACCGATAAAACCAAATTATGGCGCCTGGTGGTTTAGTGGGCAATTAAGGCGCTCCAATCGGATTGAGCATGTTTAGGTTTATATCCAAGGGATAGTTGGGGTTTATTGCTCACGTAGTGCCACTCAGGGATGAGTAAGGCTGGTCACTCTCAACTTAAATGTCAGGACCAACTTGCCTAGCCCCGGGCTCCTACGCTCCTCGTGGGGGACACCGGATTAGATGGTGGTGATGATGATGATGATGATGTCTCATAATGTACTGCTTCAAGTAGCGGCTTTAGATATTACAGGTAATGCATACAAATGGTCAGAGAATTGGCTGCATAACAGAAGACAGGGACTAGTGATTAATGGCGAATCCCCCCCTGGGTCCCAGTGAATAGTGGAGTGCTACAGGGTTCAGTGTTCAGGCCTGTTTTCCTTACAATATACATTAACGATATAGACGTGGGCTTCAGTACTGATACAGCCGACTTTGCAGTTGATACCAATATAGGTGCGGCTATTTTGTCTGAAAAGGACAGAACAAAGTTATAGAAAGATTTAAACAAAAATAATGATTGATCGATGGAATGGCAAATGCCACTTCATAAAAAAAAAAAAAAAAAGGTTGAGATTTGCATATTGGAAGACAAAACAAAAAAACTGAATATCCAGTGCTTGGTCAAAAAATCTCTAATTCTAAGAACAGTGTAATGAATCTGCCAAGAAAGCAAATAGGATGGTGGGTTTCATCAGTAGAAATTTCGAATTTAAAAGCAATGATATAATCATCCCTTTACAAGAGCATGGTGCGGCCACAGCTAGAGTATGCAGTGCAATT
>NC_137007.1:24681231-24758731 GCF_032717465.1 Coenobita brevimanus | reverse complement strand
AGAGGAGTTGGTTTTGCCATGCACTTGTTTAGTTCACTCTCTCTCTCTCTCTCTCTCTCTCTGCAATATTCATAACTTACTTCCTGATGCCTTTCATTTCGTCTTTTGTTCCTCTTTCCAGCACACACACACACACACACACACACACACACACACACACGTCACGAAGGCAAATTTTGTCTCTTTCCCCCCCATTATGTCCCTCTTTTGCAGTTTCGTTTCCCTTTAGTTTTCCTTATTCCATTTCCCTTTAACCCCCCCCCTCTCTCCCTCTCTCTCTCTTATTTAATGCCCCTGGTTTTATTTCCTTTATTGTCACGTCTTCATATTCTTTTGCTTTCATTTAGACACCAGCGTCAGATTTTCTTTTGTTGATATATTTCTCTCTCTCTCTTTTTTTTTTTTTTCAACCAGTATGCCTAATATTGTCTTGTATTCTTACTCGCTTAAAGGCCGCTTTCAGGGGCCTCCGCTCAGTGTTAAGCCATTTTCCTATCTTCAGTCGAAAGGTAACTGAAATTTGAATTAGTCACGCCGTGAGCGAGACGGAACGAGGAGTTTTCCTTTATTTTTATCCTGCAGAGAGAGAGAGAGAGAGAGAGAGAGAGAGAGAGAGAGAGAGAGAGAGAGAGGCAGGATAGCAGTGTTTGCTAGTGTACTAAATTACACTATACCATTATATTATACAATTTTAGGAGTATAAGGAGGGAGGAAGGAGAGGCGAGAGAGTGATAATACAACAAACACGTCACTCTTCTCTCTTCTGTCATGCCGGTAGTTTCAATGCCGGACCAAGACGAATCCATCTCCTCCATTCTAAATAAAAGGCCAGAAATGAGTCATAACTCGGGGAAACGGTGGCCCGATTGGACTGAAAATTGTTGTATTCTTCAAGCTAGAGGATTTTAACGGTACCTTGCTCTGATAAAAATTGCACTACATGCACTGGTTATTGCTGTGCTATGGTAACAAAAAAACATACAGAAATCGGATCATTATAATATAGATCCATCTCTACACACACACACACACACACACACACAAACACACACACACACATCTATCTATCAATCAATCAATGTATGTATGTATGTGTGTAGGTATGCATATTTGTATGTATGTATCTATCTATTTATATCTACCTATCTATCTGTCTATATCTATCTATCTATCTATCTACCTGTGTGTGTGTGTGTGTGTGTGTGTGTGTGTGTGTGTGTGTGTGTGTGTGTGTGTGTGTGTGTGTGTGTGTGTAGGGTGTCTTTTTCATTTTTTTTTCCCGCACAGACTTATTTTGTGCACCCTTGGATTGCACATCTACATTTTCTTTATTCCACCTCGTGGTGTGCAAAAAATGATTTTGTTTTTGTTTATTGTAAACTTGAAGATAAACATCCAGGGCATCACCTGGTGGGAAAAAAAAAACTCTCTCCGTCTTTGCGTAGCGCCATGCTTAAGTCTGCGTAGGGGTGGAGTAGTTAGTGGTGATGCACAGCCGCTGGAAGGTCAGCACAATCTGAGCCGTGGCTCGCAACTCGACGCTTCACAGACTTAGCTGTGGCTCGCAATCCACGGGTTAATTTGTGTCGCCTTAGCTCTTCTTTTGTGTGAGTGTCCGAGTGAGCGAGGTCAGCCAGAGCACTATACTTCAGCTGACATTTAGTGTGAGAAACTTTTGCCCCACATTGCTCGTGAAACTTCTGGAACAGCTTTTTTTTTTTTTTTTAAATCAGGTACTGAACCAATCTTGGTGTGCCATACTATTTTCAAATTGTTAAGGAAACTGACTTCCAGTGATACCAGACTTTCTTCCTAAAACAGCCGAATGTAGTAAAAAAAAAGGCCAAAATAATTTTCCCCAGGCAAGATCAGAGCACCAGTTTTTCCCCTGAGTTATGAGACCAGGCTTGGCATGTCGTACCTTTTCGAAACTGTCATGAAAAATTGCCTTCTATTAATACCAGTTATTATCCGAAAGTGTCATATGTAACCAAAACGGTAAAAAAAAAAAAAATACAACCTTGTTCACTTGGACACGTTCCAAACCTGCTGTGTGATCGCCATTTTTTTATATATACATATGTATTACTTTTATGTAATTTTGTTTTTTATTATACTTTTCTCGTTTCCATTTTTTCAACAATTATTACCGTATCCTAACTCCTTCGATTCAGGTGATTTTTTTTTTTTTAATTCTTACTATTTCAAGGTTATTTTAATTCCATTTCAGGAATGACGTGCATGAAGGGCAGTAATGAAGGCTGTATCTGACCGCCTCATTTCATAAGTCTATCTTTTGCTGAAAAAAAAAAAAAAAAGTCTGTAGGTGACAATATTAAACCCTCAGAAGAGCCACCTGATTGCAGAGGCTGAAGGAACAGAATATGTTAGCATCCAGGCTCCTGAGGCAAACTTATCGAGTATTAGCTCGTGAAGCTGAATGCGATACCCGATCTGCATCGGCCATGATTCTGAAATTAACAGCCTCCCATGATGTATCACGTGCATGAAACCGTGTGGCGTTAATCGGAATAAAATGCGACAGAAGCATGACTACGTGTGTTGACCCATTCAGCCCGACAATATATATATTTTGGTTTATTTTTGTTTATGCCAGGTGATTTGGTCGTCTAAGAAGTAATCATTTGTAGCGACGTGGTTAGAGACAGGTTACATCAGTTCCTTCACAACCTGATATCTCGCCGTATTTTTTTTTTTTTTAGAAGATGAATAGAGGAAGGAAAAATAATCCTATATCCATACATAATAATTATTGTCTGTCACCCGCAAAACAAAAATGTAAATGATCACTGGATTGAAGGAAGTAATAAAAATGGACAAATTTACTCTTCATTCCGTGGTGCGTACTTCCTGCTTGGGGTGTGGCTGTGAGGAAATGTCATTTTCTCTATCTTAATTGCAACTTGAAATCATAACGCAGCGGCAAGGGTTTACTTTTAATTAGCACCTTCAGTACCATAACGTACTTTATGATATATTCTCACTTACGCCATTTTTTCGCCGCACTCACAGGCGTCAGCTAAATACAGTGAAGTTATTGACCAGTAAATACATCTTTTTTCTTTCACCTTAAAACAATGCAGGGGTGGGTGCGACTATTAATGGTGTCCTTCCACCTTTTTAACTTACCGGTGAAAGGGATAGAAACATTTACCATTAACCCCTTTACTACGATGACGTATTATGTATTTATTCTCTACTGTCACAAGATTTTATTCACCGTAGGAAATGAGCTTCGTGATGGCGTTAATAATGTGATTTTTTCCGGTAGTGAGCTGTTTTAGGAGGAAAGTATATTTTTTCCCCAAAAATATTTACAGTATTTTAATGTGGCGGTCGTGCTGGCAATTTGTGAGGTGATGTCATTTTATTAATTTCCAGGCATTTCATGGCAGCTGGTTCGCGAAATTCCAAGACTTTGCTCGCCCCTTCCGTAACATTCTGCGGAGAATGTTACCCAAGTTTCACACACACACACACACACACACACACACACACACACACACACACACACACACACACACACACACACACACACACACACACACACTGCTCTGCTACATACGGGTTCGGGTTGACAGACTACACTATTCTCGTTAACCTACATAATGAACGCAGCTTTATTAATTGACCACTTAGAGTTGTGCAAGAATGATTCGATTAGTAGCGTGATGTTTTCTCTTTTGCTTGTTTTGCCACTGTCTTTATTTCCTTCCAGTCTTTACATCTTTCTTTTTGGTACCTCGTATTCTGACACTCACGCGCCTCAAAGGAGAAGGTTATGCGTTGATTCTCCTTGTTTGTCTGTCTGTCTGTCTTCTAGCAATATTATGGAAAAGTAGTGAACGGAATTGCACCAAATTTAGCTTAATGATATAGAACCATCAAAGGAAGATGTGATTAAATTTTGGCTAAAAAAAAGTAATATATCATAAGTTAAGGGCAAGGTCATCTCATACAGTGCTGATCCTATTCAAACCAACCTTGGGAACTTTTGAGTCAGGAAAGATGAGGTAATTCAATTGTGAGAGCAACTGGTTCGAGGTAAAGGGCACTGCGTAAAGTCAGAGGTTCAGCCTTTTAACACCTTTTTTATCGGTCGGACAGAGCTTGGTGGGATGGTTTCAGGTCAGGAGAGGAAGATGTGCTCTGTTTTGAGAACAATTGGTCAAAGGTCAAGATCACAGGGCAAGGTCACTTTAAACACTTCCATCAAATTAGGACCACACTTGATGGAAGGATTGCAAGTCAGATAAAGACGCAGCAGTTTGGGTTCCATAATAATCGAAAGTGAAGGTTACAGGTCAGGGCCGAAAGTTCGGTCTCAGACTGCTTAGAGAACGCAGGTGTTGAATTCTCTGAGAGTTTCTTCTTGTTGTACCTATTGTCTATTAATGTGTTCAGCTTTGGGTACAGTCTTTCAGTATTATGGAGTAATGTTGTGTGTGTGTGTGTGTGTGTGTGTGTGTGTGTGTGTGTGTGTGTGTGTGTGTGTGTGTGTGTGTGTGTGTGTGTGTGTGTGTGTGTGTGTGTGTGTGTGTGTGTGTGTGTGTGTGTGTGTTTCTCTTGGTAATCTTTCCAGTGTTCGTTGCTACGGCCTCACGACGTCATTTCTGGGCCAATTTGCCTAAAAATTACTTCTGCATGCACCTTTGTCTGGCATCCAGGGACGTTTTTCTGAGATTATCGATATAGGCTTTTAATGCAACTGAAAAGTGAAAGAAGAAGAAAATGAAGAAGAAGAAAAGACTAGCACATGACTGCAAAACGACGAGGCCAACTACCCCTAGAGGTCAAACAGTCATTCGGAAAAGCACATGCCTTTCACTCACCTTCGAAAAGGGATACAGCACCTGGCCAGTCTGATTCGGACGTGCCCTGTGGCCTTGTTCTGTGGTTCTTTTCATAGTCTTGTGTGTGGTTCTTCTCATAGCCTTGTTCTGTGGTTCTTCTCATAGCCTTGTTCTGTGGTTCTTCTCATAGCCTTGTTCTGTGGTTCTTTTCATGCCTTGTTCTGTGGCTCTTTTCATGCCTTGTTTTGTGGTTCTTTTCATGCCTTGTTCTGTGGTTCTTTTCATGCCTTGTTCTGTGGTTCTTTTCATGCCTTGTTCTGTGGCTCTTTTCATGCCTTGTTTTGTGGTTCTTTTCATGCCTTGTTCTGTGGTTCTTTTCATGCCTTGTTCTGTGGTTCTTTTCATGCCTTGTTTTGTGGTTCTTTTCATGCCTTGTTTTGTGGTTCTTTTCATGCCTTGTTTTGTGGTTCTTTTCATGCCTTGTTTTGTGGTTCTTTTCATGCCTTGTTTTGTGGTTCTTTTCATGCCTTGTTTTGTGGTTCTTTTCATAGCCTTGTTCTGTGGTTCTTTTCATGCCTTGTTCTGTGGTTCTTTTCATGCCTTGTTTTGTGGTTCTTTTCATAGCCTTGTTTTGTGGTTCTTTTCATAGCCTTGTTTTGTGGTTCTTTTCATAGCCTTGTTTTGTGGTTCTTTTCATCAAACTCACTGATACAGGCAAATACATGTGCTGTGCTGACATATAAAAAACAAACTTCGAGAAATATCGCGCATTTTCTTGCAAATTTGGCCTCTAATGAAAAAAAAAGAAGCAAACTCTGGACGCTTTTACCGAGCTGACAGAAAAACCCAGCATTCAGTGTGTGGGAAAAAAAAAACTGCTTTCAATAACCCCTTCACTGTCATATACATACCCAGGTGTTAAGTCCAGGTTAATGACGGGCGATTTTGTGCAGGTGAAACAAAAACTTGGTACTTAAAGGGGTTCTGAGTCTCGGCTACCCCTTCGCTGCTACGGACGCACCTGGGAAGTTTATTAATGCTATCACCAGACGATTTTGTTCAGGTAAAATAAATCGTACTTGTAAAATAGTCCTGTTATCTCCTTAGTAGGTCACTAGGGAG
This sequence comes from Coenobita brevimanus, assembly GCF_032717465.1. Classification (NCBI taxonomy): domain Eukaryota; kingdom Metazoa; phylum Arthropoda; class Malacostraca; order Decapoda; family Coenobitidae; genus Coenobita; species Coenobita brevimanus. The sequence goes on along the minus strand of NC_137007.1, from coordinate 24,752,795 downwards.
GGACGTGTGGGAGAAGAAAGGAGGGGGCGGAGGAAAAGACCTTGTGTGAGAGAGGCGATATAAGGGGCAAATGGAGGAAGTGAGGTGGCTAAGCGTCTGAATGAGAGAGAGAGAGAGAGAGAGAGAGAGAGAGAGAGAGTGTGTGTGTGTGTGTGTGTGTGTGTGTGTGTGTGTGTGTGTGTGTGTGTGTGTGTTGGAAGATGGGTGGGAGAGGCAGGCGTGGGCAGTCAGTTAAACAGATGACACGAGAAGCAAAGGCCAGGAGACGAGACGAAGCAGAATGAACAGACGAACAGACCCTCTCTCCTACCACATCACACCAGAGAGAGAGAGAGAGAGAGAGAGGAAAGTGAGACCTGATATGTGAGAGAAGTGTTGGAGGAAGAAGGGAATGGTGGTCGACACACGACTTTAATTATACCAACCCTCCTTCCTTCCCTCCCTCCCTCCCTCACTCCTTCCCTCCCTCCTTCTCCAACACTTAGTATCTCTTTTCCCTTCTCCCACATACTTCGCACCTCTTTCCACCTTCCTCATACTTCGCACCTCCTCCCTGCTTCTCTCCTTCCCTCATACTTCGCACCTCCTCCTCAATTCTCTCTCACCCTCATACTTCGCATCTCTTCCCCCATTCTCTTTCTCTCTAATACTTCGCACCTTCCCCCTCCTTCTCTCTCTCATACTTCAATCTCCCTCACTCCTTCCCTGCCTTCCCCAAACTATCCTCCCTCCTTTACAGTCAGCACTTCCTTCTCTCATACCATTTATTTCCTTCCGCCTTCCCTTCTACCTTTCCTTCCTTCTACCTTTATTGCTGCTTCCTTTCCTCCCTTCATGCCACTTACTGTCCCCTTCTTTCCCCTCTCCTGCCCCTTACTTCCTTTTCCCTCTTCGCTCCCTCCCGTTTATTTCTTCCCTCCTTACCTCTCTTTTCCTTCATCTCTACCACATGTTGCCACTTTCCCTACTTTCTTATCACTTGCTATCCCTCTTGCTATCCTTCTCTCCTCCTCTCTCACCGCTTACTTCGTCTCTCCTTACGTCTCTTCCTTCTTCCCGCATCCCACTTACTATCTTCCTCCCTTCCTCCTCTTTTCCTCCGTATACCACTTATTTCCTCCTACATACCTCTTTTCCTCACTTCCCTTTCCTCACCATCTCTCTCCATTCCTCCCCCCTAAATATTATCTTCCAGAAACCTCTCTCTCTCTCTCTCTCTCTCTCTCTCTCTCTCTTCTACATCAGCTCATTAGATGCATTACGGAACCGGATCTACTCCTGGAAGAGAGAGTGATATCCAGAATTAACCCCTCCCCATGCTGTCCAAGTGGTGAGAGCAGTGCATGGGAAAGTTAAAGTACTGTGTTGGCTTTGTTGGTGTGTTAGGGAGTTTACACAGGCTATATCATTGGTATGGAATCACAGGATGCTAACTTCCGTGCATGGGAGAGGATGTACTATAGTCGATTTGTCTTCAACTCCCCAAATTCGACTGCTAAATCGTGGCTGTTGGTATTCTGTGAACCTTAGAGGGGAGGAAATTTTGAGTCTCCATGGTTACTAGCCTAATCTACCCTTCAGTCTGACCACACTTAGCCATGATGTAAGCTGAAATGGGGTTATGGATGTTTGTCAGATAGAAACAGATGGAATATATAACCATTACTATTATATTTGCCACATAATACTTTCCATCCCCACAGTCAGGGTTCATGCAGGTAGCGCGACGTAATGCAAAACACTAAAAATCCACATATTCCCCAGTACTGACTATCTCTCTCTCTCTCTCTCTCTCTCTCTCTCTTACCCAAACCGTGATTTTGATCTATACTCAGATCGCGTTCCCATTTTTAGCCCCTGGTTGCCCTATTTAAACCGGGCTGAGCGAAAGGACTGGCTCCCTCTGCTTATTATATTGCAGGGATGTCTGACTCAGCTCTCTCTCTCTCTCTCTTTCTCTCTCAATTTCCGGCTCTAAACTCCATATCATCACATCCACAGCGCTCTTCCATATTCGTCCCACCGACACACCACAAAAGAACACCCCCACTGATAACACCAGGTATGAATGTGGTGTAATCAGCGTCTCACAGGAATCGTGGTGGGTATTAGTGTCTGTGTAGAGGTCATGTGAGGTGTGAGGGCTGCACAGAACCACCTGGCAGTTGGTACGTCGCAGCTGGATTACTGGATCTAGGGAACGGGCTTCTTAAAGTGTGTCAAGACCTGGATGCATAAATTTAAAGTAGCTCAGTCTCTCTCTCTCTCTCTCTCTCTCTCTCTCTCTCTCTCTCTCTCTCACACACACACACACACACACACACACAAACACATACACAGATACACACATACATTCCCTCTCTCTCTCTCTCTCTCTCTCTCTCTCTCTCACACACACACACACACACACACACACACACACACACACACACACACACACACACTCTCTCTCTCTCTCTCTCTCTCTCTCACCCAATACATATCCCCCAACAGGCGAGAAATATGTACGGGAAAACCCTTAAAAAAAAAAAAATCAATCGACCACATTGGAATCACGACGAAAATATGTGACACTTTATTTAGGACTCGGCTGGAACGTTTTGAAAAAATTTAATTATGAAAAACTGGCCAGGGAAAGCGAAATTTTATGGGAAGGCATTCATGAACGTTGGCGTGTGCCTTTAACACTGCGCAACAGGACGATATTGAATGTGTGTGTGTGTGTGTGTGTGTGTGTGTGTGTGTGTGTGTGTGTGTGTGTGTGTGTGTGTGTGTGTGTGTGTGTGTGTGCAATTATATGATTGAGAAATTAATAGCATTTTGATTATAACGGTGATGATGGTGCTGATAGTGATGGTGGTGGCGTGTGATAGTAGCAGTGATGGTGTAGGTAGGTTACAGGTGTTGTGATGGTGTAGGTAGGTTAGTGGTGTTGTGATGGTGTAGGCAGGTTAGTGGTGTTGTGATGGTGTAGGTATGTTACAGGTGTTGTGATGGTGCAGGTAGGTTAGTGGTGTTGTGATGGTGTAGGTAGGTTAGTGGTGTTGTGATGGTGTAGGTAAGTTAGTTGTGTTGTGATGGTGTAGGCAGGTTAGTGATGTTGTGATGGTGTAGGTAGGTTAGTGGTGTTGTGATGGTACAGGCAGGTTAGTGGTGTTGTGATGGTGTAGGTAGGTTAGTGGTGTTGTGATGGTACAGGCAGGTTAGTGGTGTTGTGATGGTGTAGGTAGGTTAGTGGTGTTGTGATGGTGTAGGTAGGTTAGTGGTGTTGTGATGGTGTAGGTAGGTTAGTGGTGTTGTGATGGTGTAGGTAGGTTAGTGGTGTTGTGATGGTGTAGGTAGGTTAGTGGTGTTGTGATGGTGTAGGTAGGTTAGTGGTGTTGTGATGGTGTAGGTAGGTTAGTGGTGTTGTGATGGTGTAGGTAGGTTAGTGGTGTTGTGATGGTGTAGGTAGGTTAGTGGTGTTGTGATGGTGTAGGTAGGTTAGTGGTGTTGTGACGGGTTGTGGTTGCGCTGGACATAAACAAGCACATATTTTGGTGGCAATGAGGGCTTAACACTCTAGTACGATACCGACGTTTGTATTTTATTCTTTTCACCTCCAGACGATTCTTCTCAGCTCAGGCGAGACTTCTGGAATAGGGGGTGTTGGATATAGACTTAATTAACCCCTTCACTACCAGGGTGCTCTCCTTAGCTGACCAATATCGTCTGACAGAAGCAAAAACTGAATATAAATACAGTCCATTGGTTGAAGGCTGTACCCGCTGCTGTACGAAAGATTTTTTTTTTTTTTTTTTTTTTTTACCGTTCGTGCTACGGCCAGAGAGATTTGTCCAGCTCAGTGGTAATCTCTCGTAGTGAAAGAAGTGGAAACAATCTCCCTTAACATCTTTAGCACGATGGCATTTTTTTTTCTGCCATCAGATAATTTTATTCAGCTTATGGAAGGGCGTTTCGTAATGAATGGGTATAATGGTGGTAGCGGTGAAGGAAGTACTGTGTTGGAGAAACATGCAAGGATGTTAGTACACCGGTGATAATAGTTAGGCCTGTGTTTTTATACTTTATTTAATATAGTAGTGCTGACAAGTGCTTCATGGCCCTTTCAGACAGTTGTGCACCTGCTCTTGTGGAGGGCTGTCGGTCTTTCCCCTCGAATCTCAATAGTTTGCAGACACATGGGTTCGGTTTCAATCATATTGCAGTTAAACAAGAGTGACTGAATGTATGGGGAATCCGCTTACACAGTCGAAGGCGTAGCACAGCACCGGTGCCAACGGTGCCAAAGTATATTTTCATGTGTAAATTTCAAGTGTCGTTATTTTGTGTTAATGATGACGGTCAGTTTTCAGCAATTCATGATTGCACCCGCCCGCCAAGAGTTGTTTCAATTACGACTGGCACAAAAACTATGCATCTGCTTGATATAGTTTTTGAGCCATTTTCCGCAGAATTGTATATCGAGGCCAATGATATACATTATGTTGAGGAAAACATGGTTTTGTGTGATACTGGACTGTTCACATGAAGGCCTACCGCTCCTCGAAACTGACGAATGGTTGCTTGGACGCCGGACAACCCCTTCTTGATGCATTCCGAGCAATGCCAAGCCAATGGGGTCAATTATTAGGGGCCAAAACACCCCCTTTGAAAATTTCAGTCGACATGAAATTGGAATAGGCCCATCTGTGACCCAAGTGCAACGATTCTGCCAAGTTTCATCGCAATCTATCTTTCAGTTTCGGCTGTGCTACACACTTAGACAGACAGATACACGGCTTGAATTATAGTATATTAGATACGGGTTTGTTACTTTATGTGTGCATTAATACTGGTTGATGATAATATATATTTCAGATAATGTGGTCCGTATACTTCGTATACATTAGAGATAATGTTTTGATTTGTGTTTATTTATTAGAAAAGTAATGAAAGAGCAAAGGGTGTTTAACAATAATTATGTCAATGGAAACTATTAATGTCAAGGGAAGAGAAGAAGGAAATTAACTATGGACGAAAAAAAAAAAAAAACGCTGAGCGCAAACACGAAATAAGAGGGGAGAAAGAAGAGGGGAAAAGAGACAGGTCTTTTCTCTCCTCGTGGCAATTAACACTTAGAATATAAGGGATACCAAGAAGATGAGAGGGGAAAAAAGGAGGAGGTGGAGGAGATGAGAGGCAGGGAGAGGAGGAAAAACATGAGAGATGAGGGGAAAAGTGTGTGTGTGTGTGTGTGTGTGTGTGTGTGTGTGTGTGTGTGTGTGTGTGTGTGTGTGTGTGTGTGTGTGTGTGTGTGTGTGTGTGTGTGTGTGTGTGTGTGTGTGTGTGTGTGTGTGTGTGTGAGAGAGAGAGAGAGAGAGAGAGAGAGAGAGAGAGAGAGAGAGAGAGAGAGAGAGAGAGAGAGAGAGAGAGAGAGAGAGAGGAAATAAGGAGTAAGAGAAGGAGGAGAGCGGGCCATCTGGGAGACATAAAGACAGAGTGAGTGAGAGTATTCCACTTCCTTCTTCTCAGCTCCACCTGCACCTCCTCTCTCTCTCTCTCTTTAATCCTCTTGCTTCTCTCTTCTTTCTTCCCTGCTCCTGCTCTCCCTATCTCCCTCTTTTCCCCATTTTCCCTACTTCTCTCCTCCCTCCTCCTATTTTTCTTTTCCCTTTCTCACCTTCTTTCCTTCGGCTTTTCCATTTCAACTGCACCTGGTCCTCCTGAAGTTTGTTTGTCGAAAAGCAGGATTGGGATGGAAAAAAATTGAGGAGGAAAGCTGGCAAGGAGGGAGGGAAAGCGAGAAAGAAGTAGGAGGATCAGAAAGGGGAAGAGACGAGGAGGGGAAGAGGTAGGCAGGAGAGAAGCGGAAGGAGGGGAAAACGGATGGTTGGTGTGAATAAGACATAAATCTGAGAGAGAGAGAGAGAGAGAGAGAGAGAGAGAGAGAGAGAGAGAGAGAGAGAGAGAGAGAGAGAGAGAGAGAGAGAGCACCTAACAATATCTGCCGGTGTATAATGAAATGTGTCACAGCTGTATTAACTGTGTGTGAGAAAAAGCAATTAAAAAGAGGGCTCTCCTCCACCCACTGCTCCCTCTGCGATGACATCCAATAGGATGAAATGAGAAAAACAATAAACATTTTAAATAATGTGAACATATTTATCGGAAAGGCCGGAGCTGAAATACTATGATCAAAACAATCTCTAATTTATTAGTCTGAACACACACACACACACACACACACACACACACACACACACACACACACACACACACACACACACGCACACACACGACGTGGAAAAAATAATAACTGTTAATTAAGGCCTGTAGCGTCGAAATTGTAATCAGAATGAAATCTAAATGTACTTAGTGTTTTTTATTTTTTCATTAACGACTGTTTATGGCATATGATTCCAGTGTTCCTGATTTTGAATATTGAAGCGAGTTTTGCACATATTACTACGCATCTTTTACTACAGAGATTCTTCCCATTATCAGCATTCTGCATTTCGGAAAAAAAACAACAACTGACGAAATCGAATTTAGTAAGATAATAATAAAAAAAAAGTTGGACTGGATCTTCTCTGTTTTTTAAGAGAAACTGATTAACTTCTTTAGCCGTTTTTCGTGAAGCACATTATGCAGTGATGAGATTATTTTATTGGGTCTTCGCGACTCACTTTCAAATTCATCTTCGTCTCTAATGAGATTCTGAGACCAGTGCTGTTCACGGTATTCCAGATGTTGACCAATCACTGACGCAAAGAGGCTAAAGAGTAGAGTTTTGTGTTGTGAATGAATTTTCTTACGATGACATGTATCATCTTGTCAGCTTTATTTCTGGCTGCAGTACGGTTCGGGGCTTTCAGAACACGACTCTCTGATCCCTTTCGTCTTTTAACTACGTCAGTGCAGTATCAAATAATTCCGTTGTTGTTGTTGTAGTTGTGTAACCCCGATCTGTCTGGCCGAGCAGACCCATCAGCCGTAGACAAGCAGTCACATCTACAATGTCGTCCCGTGCAGTGCACCATTGTTCCCTGGCAGCAGTCAGCGCCTCGCCAAAGCTTGGCGCGAGGCTTGGTGTGGAAGTTTGGTTCCAGGATGGACGTCGCATGCGCTTCTCCACCCGGCTAACAGGGGCACCATAGTAGGCTCCACATCACCCCGTTATTTGGTTATAGGGTTAGCACCCAGTGTTGTAATGGTTTCCTGGTTTACAGGAAACCAATAGCTTCTCTCTTGGTGTAGAGCTACCTGAAGTGCAAAGAAGTGTAATAAAAAATTACTGAAAGGATGAGAGAAAACAGGAAAAGAGGAAGGTAGACACAAAAGAGAATGACAGACGTGAAGGAAGAAGTAGGTAGCACTACATTAAGTGAGTGGATGATGGCTGCCGTTTCCTTCCACCTGTACATGTGATTACTGTTATTATTACTAGTGTGGACTGCTGTTAACTTTGTGTTGTCTCACTTGTTATTTTTTGCCCATGAAATTACCGTACGTTAATAAGTTTGGGCGGGATCACAATCTTCACTAATTACTGACCTCCGATGTTCGTGTCATTTACGGTCCAGCTGCTTTTAAAAACTTCATTTTCTATAACAGTGACAAAAATAATAAAACGAACTGGCACTCCGAGAGTTACTTCTACCCAGTAAGAAGTCTCCACTTACAATTACCCGTTCCTTACTTAGTCAACCACCGATTCATAAACATATGCTATTCTCGAGATCAAGGGCTTTTCACCACTTTATCACTCATTTATGGAAAAAATTAACGAAAATCTTTCAGAAAGCCTAACTCTATTATGTCTGAGGGAATTTTGACAGCTCAACACATATTATCTTCGCTCCTCCTGTCCATCGAGGTACTTCTTATTTTGGTCTTGCTCTCCAGACGATTTTTTCACTGTACGGCAGACTCTTCGAGCTGGAAGAGTAAGATAAGGCTGTCATTAACCCCTTCAGTATATAAAGTTTACCCAGAGTTTAATATAATCGTCTGATGGCAGCAAAACTGAATCATTAACCCCTTCAAACCAATGACGTTCTTGGTATTTCATGCCTGGTACGATTTCATTCACCTTGGGACAGACCTCTACTACTTAAAGAGCTAATGAAAGTTGTATCCAGCTCCTCCTGTCCAGAAAGTTGCTTTAAAATATATTAGTATTACCTGGAAACAGCGAGAACAAAACATGCGTCCTTAGAGGCAACGGGAGAAATACGTCATCGATGTGAGGGAATTAAAAATGTGCGAATAAATAACTGCGGCACGACCTGTTATCACGGAGCCCCTGTTGGTTGTCTGTTATGAGATTGTGCTCAGCGAGGAGTGACGTAATTTTATCCTGAACATTTTTCCCTAATGGATGGCTCAGTATTAAAGCTGAGTTGATCGGGCAGTCACTTGTACTACGTTTCATATCATCCTCCTTTTTCAAGACAGGCGATATGTTAGTTTCCATCAATCAGGTACTCTACGTTCAGGTAATGATTTATTATTACCTCTGTCAGCGAAGTTGGCAGAGGTTAGTTATTCATTCATGTCTGTCTGTCTGTCTGCCTGGGACAAGATATCTCAAAATGTTACCGGATTTTCGTATAATCTGGTGGACAGGTAGGCACTGCGTCACAGAAGAATTCTTCATGGGATGCAGGAATAAATTATACGTTTTATTGGCGTCGGCGGAAGTACTTGGGTATTCCTCCTCTGATACTGTAACGTGGCAGACTAAGAGCGTAGAATTAATTACCTCCGACAACGACAGTAGACGGAGGTTTGTTTATAAATTATATTGACGTTGGCAGAAGTGTACGTTTTCAGGTGCTTTCTGGTTGACGACTGGAGTTACAGGAACGATTAATTATTGGCAGCATTCCCACAACACTTTGGGAGGCAACTGATCCGGACTGTTCACATATTGGGGTTAACGTTTTTTTCCAAAATATTTTAATATTCCACATCCTTTCACTACATTTTCCAATACTTTTTAATCTCCTGCTCCTGCGAAAGACTGACTGAAATGCGGGTATGTTTACGCTATTCTCGTGAATATTCTATCAAAGGATTCATTAAGTACTGATGCTATTATTTTGTTATCATGAACTAGACTGCCATCAGAAATTGATAAAGGTTTTGTGCTCTTCTTTACAATTTTCTTACATGCTAAATAGTTATTTTAAAAAGTCTGTCTTATCTTCACAGGAATTTTGCCTCGAAATCTCGTTCATTTTTTCTAATATCTTTCGTGCAAAACCATTCTAATGCACAGTATCCTGAACCCCTGACGTTAATTCCAGTACTTTTAAAATTCTCAAAGGCTTTTCTCTTGTGACTGATTTCTTCTTATGTTCAGGCATCCAGGCTGGCTCATCACTGCTAATATTTCTTCGGATGTTTCTTGGTATGTTTGTCATTCGACAAACAACAATTTATCGATCAGTATTTTCCACATTTCTTCAAAGCATTTACATATACATGTAGTAACTTATTACAGTTAAATCTGGGTACGTCATGCCATATCATCGAAACATTTAGGAACTAAGGGGTTATTGTTACTTATCTTACTGTCTGTATGAATTTCTAGTTTGATTGTATTATGATGGTCGTTACTGAAAGTTTCTCACCTACATCACACTGATTTACTACATTAGTATTAACTGTTAGGGTGAGGTCGACTGATGCATTCACCGTTCATTCAGGTCGACTGATGCATTCACCGTTCATTCAGGTCGACTGATGCATTCACCGTTCATTCAGGTCGAGTGGTGCATTCACTGTTCACTCAGGTCAACTGGTGTATTCATTCATAATTGGTGTAGTCACTGTTTGAGTTCGGAATCCGTCATCTAACAATTCTATTATACTTTCTGCCGTTATCTTCACCTTAGTCATTACCTTAGTTATTACAGTCGGTGTTGGGATTATTAAAGTCGCCTACAGGCCAAATGACCACGCCTTTGTTACCTTTGACTGAGCTTACCTCATTATTATTTATCATTTTCCTATTTTACTTTGGGTGGTGTGTATACTATGCCACAAAGGTTTTTACTTCTTTCAGAAATTTCAGCATAATAGGAATCGCATACTCCCACATCCAAATTATTGCTCTGAACTAAATTGATAGGATTACGTTAAGCTTAGGACCTTTTTCCTGCCTTTAAACAGACGTGATATTTCAGTGTTTATCATTCTCCGAGGATTATGCAGTGAGGCGTTTATCATGAGTTTTCAGCCAAAAGTATGAGAAGGTATATAGAGAGGTAAAGAAGAAGAAGAAGAAAAAAAAAGTAGAAGAAGAAGAAGGAGAGAGAGAGAGAGAGAGAGAGAGAGAGAGAGAGAGAGAGAGAGAGAGAGAGAGAGAGAAGAGGAATGAATAGCAGGGCTTGTGAGAGGGAGAGTCACGCAAGGTACAGAAAGGGGAGCAGGGAAGAACAGGGATTAGGGAAGAAGGTGAGAGAGGGAGGGGAGGACAAATGAAAGGGAGGGTAAGAGGAAGGGAGAACTAGGGAGGAACAAACAGAAGCGAAGGAGAGAGGATGAAGAAGAGGGACAGAGAGGAAGGAAAAAAAATAAAAGGAAAGGAAAGGAGGTATGGGGAGAGAGAGAGAGAGAGAGAGAGAGAGAGAGAGAGAGAGAGAGAGAGAGAGAGAGAGAGAGAGAGAGAGAGAGATAAGGATAGAGAGGAAGAGGGAAAGACAAAAGTAAATAAAGGAGAAAGAAGATACAGAAGTAGAGGGGGAGAGATTTGTCAAGAGGGAAGATTGACGAAAGGAGAGAAGGAGGGATGGAGGAGGAAATGAGAGATGGAGAGATGGAAGAGGAAAGGAGAGAAGGAGGGAAGGAGGAGGAAAGGAGAGAAGGAGGGAAGGAGGAGGAAAGGAGAGATGGAGGGAAGGAGAAAGTCCGCCACCCACTGAGTCTTTCATCCTCTCCCTCTTTTGATCTCCCCCTCCCCATGCATGTCAAGACCAGTGTGTGTGTGTGTGTGTGTGTGTGTGTGTGTGTGTGTGTGTGTGTGTGTGTGTGTGTGTGTGTGTGTGTGTGTGTGTGTGTGTGTGTGTGTGTGTGTGTGCGCGCGCGCTTTGACTAGAACCTGAGAGATGGAATGAGAGGATGAGACTATACAGGAATGAGATGAGGGCTGTAACACGTTAATAACTTGGTTTAGGGTGGAACAGATCAGCACACAACAGTTCATCGTGGTGATTTCCAGGGAACACTGGAATGATGCAGACTGACGATGATGGTGGTTGTGGTGGTGGTAATGGCGATGACAACAATGATGATGATGATGACGATGATGACTGTGTACTAGTGAGGGTGTTGATGGTGGTGGTTTTGGTGATGACACTATAGAACAAGGCAATTCAAGTACTTTAGGAGTAGGGCCGGATTATGAATGAAACTCAGATTAACAGAAGCGCCATACATTTATTTTAGCTCCATTTTTTTCCCTGTATCTAAACACATATACATAAAGCGAAACGAGAAATTCATTTATAATTTGCATTTACATTTTCCGCTAAGCACATAAACAAAAAATAAAAATGCAATGTTTTCTGTTTTCTGTTTGTTTACATGCCTACTTCCGAGTCTGTCAAAAGGCCAATTACAAACGACTCAAGGGCCGGCCTTGACCCGCGGGCCGCCAGTTGAAGAGCCCTGCTGCAGATGGTCTTGGTGATGACGACGATGGTACTGATGATGATGATAGTAATAGTGATGATGTTGACGATCAAGAAAAGGGTGATGATGTTGATGATCAAGAAAAGGGCGATGATGATGATGATGATGATGATGGAGAATAGCTGAATGACCCCCCCCCACAATGGAGTACTTGATTCATGGCACTGGAGGGGGTGGGGGTGACTTAGGTAGGTCATTTTGGACGCCCGTGTGGTTTGCTATGCCCTCAGCCGGAGTTAATGAGAGAGAGAGAGAGAGAGAGAGAGAGAGAGAGAGAGAGAGAGAGAGAGAGAGAGAGTATTTGTCTGAGTTTACCTGAATGTGTGTGTGTGTGTGTGTGTGTGTGTGTGTGTGTGTGTGTGTGTGTGTGTGTGTGTGTGTGTGTGTGTGTGTGTTCCTTCCACCCTTTCTTCCTCCCCTCCCTCTTCCTGTCACCTGTCATCCTAGCTTTCTCCCCTCACTTTCTCGCTGTCTTCAATGCAACTTCTCTCCCTCCCTTCCCCCTCCTCTCTCTCTCTCTCTCTCTCTCTCTCTCTCTCTCCAGCGATGTATTTGATAAATGACTTAGGCTATCAGAATATGGTTTAGGCATCACAGTCATAAACAGATACATGAATAGAGTAGACCACCACTTGGCAGTTCTCGGTATTCCTTTGGTGGTTAGTGGACGAAATACGCGTTGTCATTATGCAGCAGAAGATGGTGGCGGTATGTAATGAGTTGTCTGCAGCATTCCTTTATTATTTTATTTTTATCTCTTTATCATATGGAAGTTACTGATATATTATTACTCTGGACAATGTGCTTTAGCCCGGCTGTTCAGAGTGCTTTCGCGATTTACTCTTTTGGCTACAGCTCTGAAAAAACGAAAATAGCTAGAGATCAAGCGGTATTACTTCTATGATTTAATGATCAGTTTATTCCTGCTTCGTACTATTTTCTGCCGTTCCTACTGACTATTATGCAGGTAAGTTAGTCTTGAAATGTGCTGTTTTACCGATTTTCTCTATGGTTCAGGACCGGAGTATCAGGAAGGCTGGGGAGAGCCGTCTGTAATGTACTCTATCTAGTAAACGTGGAGTCTTTCTTTCCACTCCTCTGTTAGACTTTGTGCATAGACCTAATAGACGATAAACCAAGGTCAGGTAGTTCTCCTTCGCGTACACGCCTTCAACTGTCACTACTTTGTCACTAATATCCATTATCGGTCAGTTTATTTATGTAACTTTTTGTAACTCGTTGTCTCCCTTCTGTTATTTTCGTGTCGTCCTCTCATTTCTCTGGCCTATCCCTCTCTCTCTTTTTATGCCCTGCTTCCCAACCTCCTTTCCTCCCTGCCCACTCCATTCCCCCCTTCTACTTGTAGGTCTGTCTCATTTTTGCTCCCTGCCAATCCCCCTTGTCGTCAATGTCTACCTTCCATCCTATCCCACGACCAACCTTCCATCCTTCTTTTTCGTCTGCCTGTCCCTTTACCTACCTTCTTACCGGTTCACCTGCCTGCTTCCTGCCTGTTTTCCTGCCTACCCTCCTGCCTGTTCCCCTGCCAACCCTATTGCCTTTCCCCTACCTACTTTTCTGTTTGTCTCCCAGCTTTCTTTCCTGCCTTTCCTCATGCTTGCCTTCCTGCTTGTCCCTCTGCCTTTCCCCTCCCTACCTTCCTGCCTGTCCCGCATCCAACACTCCTGCTTGTCCTCCTGCTTGCCTTCCTGCTTGTCCCTCTGCCTTTCCCCTCCCTGCCTTCCTGCCTGTCCCGCATCCAACACTCCTGCTTGTCCTCCTGCCTGTCTCCCTGCCTACCCACCTCAACAACACTGTGTCTCCCTCTGCCTCTTCGACTGCTTTTCCTCCCTGCCACACTGCCTATTGGAATACTTATTTTCTTTCCTTCTTCTTCTTCTTCTACTTCTTCGTCTTCTCTCTCTCTCTCTAGTTACTAAAACTCCTACCTCTTCTTTTATCTATCTCACTACTTCCCCTTCTCTTACCTCTCTGTCCGCCTTCATACCTGTCTTTCCACCCAGTAGTCTCCCCCTCACTACCTTCTTCTCCTCCTCCGTCTTTTCCCTGTCACATTTTCTCTTCTCTCTGTCTTCTTGCAGTCCTGTTAGGTTCCCTTTCCTTTCTTAATAGGCTCCATACTTACCTGCTCCCCATTCTGCCCATCTACCTCACTTCCTACGACCTACCTAGTTACCGTTCTTTTTGCAGCTTTACCATCTTCCCTTTTCACTCTGCTATACCGTCTTCCTAGTGTGTGCCCACATCTCTTCTTTCTCCACTCCCTACCTTTGCTTATATCTATCTCTCTGCCCTTTTTATTAACACTACCATCATTTCAAGTCTCCTTTCGGTCGTTCTGTTGTTTTTTTTTCTCCGTTGTCCTTCCCAAGCTGTCAGTACCAGCGTTCCTCGGGGTCTTGCCCCTCACCAACTCTTTTCTCAGTATTCATCGATTGTCCTCTGGCCTGTACACCTCCACTTCATCCACTTTTATATGGTGATGGTTTTGCCATTTTTCACCTTCTTTTCCAATTTTAAGGAGCAGAATATGACAGCACTATGCTGTGCATCTGTCCACAGCATTACGTGATTAGCACCATAATCTTGTATTAATCTCTTGCTACATCTCAGCATTAAAGATAGAGAGATTGCAATTTCAGGCGAAGTTAAAATGGACAGAGTATAGTCCTGGCCTTTGTTTATGCTGATGATAATATTATTACTCTCTCGCTCGAGATAGCTAGCTCCCTGTGTGAGGTTTTGCTGGACATGTGTGTGTGTGTGTGTGTGTGTGTGTGTGTGTGTGTGTGTGTGTGTGTGTGTGTGTGTGTGTGTGTGTGTGTGTGTGTGTGTGTGTGTGTGTGTGTGTGTGTGAACAAAGTAACTCAAAAAAAGTTTTGACCTGAGTGTAACAAAACTTGATGGAAGGGTTTAAAGTCAAACTAGAGGATGCCTTATCCTTAAGCCTTCCTACAAATTTGGTCTGACTCGGATGAAAACCGTTTAAGGCAAGAACAAAGGAATTCAATGTTGAAAACAAACAAAGGTCAAGGTCAGGGGCAATGGCAAGTTCGATCCGTGTGTGTGTCTGAGTGTTAACAAAGTGACTAAAACAGTTTTATCTGATGTGGATCAAACTTGAGGGCCAGCCATGGGATAACCTATTGTTTCATTTAAGTAATAGGTCAGATCAAGGTCACATGGGAAAGTCAACGTAATTCTCATTTTAATATGATACTGACCAGCATTGTGGAAAAGTCTGGGGTAAGGCAAGAATCAAGGGATTCTATTTTGCTGACAACTCGTTAATGGCCAAGGTTACAGGGAGAAGTGAAAGATCAAGGTAACATGGTAATGACAACTTAAACAGTTTTGACCCCAATAAACCAAATCTGGTTGAAGGATTAAGTGTACGGCAAGGACGAAGGGATTCAGTCTTAAGAACATTCAGTCCGTGGTTAAGATAACTGATAAAAGTCAGAGTTCGACCCTTGTCTGTCTGAGTGTGGACTACAAGACTAGAACATGTTTTACCTGTTTTAGCCATGCTTGGTGGAAGGATTAAGACTCAGCCAAGTGATCGGCCTGTTGTTATTGAAAACAAGAGGTCAGAGGACAAGATCACATGCGATGACTAGCTTAAACAATTTTTTTTTAAATTTAGGCTAAACAATGAGGAAGGGTTTATGGTAAAGCAAGGAAGAGAGGATTAAGTGTGAGAGCAACGTGGCAAAGGCAATATCAAATGTATGACCCTATAACTCACAGTGTTGATTCGATTTTGACAAAACTTGATGGAAATACTGAGGTTATCCAAAGATGAAGAGACTCGATTTTGAAACCAACAGGTCAAAGGTCAGAGTCACACGACAAGGTCAGCTCAGTTTTGATCTGATTTGAATCAAACTTAGTGGATGGGCTAATAGTCGGACAAGAACGTTATAATTCCATTTTGAGAATGAAAGCATTCGGGAGCCGAATGCTAATCGCCCGCCAGAACATGCTGTTGGCCAAGTTACAAGCTCGGGGGGGCGGGGGCCGGGGGTCCCCCCGGGGGGTGCCTGGGGGCGGCGCCACCCCCCGAGGTGGCCGGGGGTGACCCTCCGGGGGGTCGGCACCCCCCCCGGGGGGGCTAGATGACGGCGCTCCTCCCTGGGGAGGCCGAAGGGCCCTGGGGCGGCACCACACCAGGGGGGGCAGGGGGGCCGGGGGACAGCGTCCCCCTCGGGAAGGCCGGAAGATTTTGGCCATCTGTTTCATGCTGACAGCTCGAGCCATTCATGAGATATAATGGTGCTAAAGGCGAGTGATAAAATCAGGCTGACATTTGGCAGCCATTTTGGTGACCTTGACCTTGACCCCGAGTGCCCATATTCGAACTCGTCAAAGATTTTGGCCATATCTTGATACCCTGATGGTTTCGTTTGATAGCTCATGCCGTTCATGAGACTTAATGGTGCTAAAGACGAGCGATAAAAACTAGTTGACCTTATCCCCGAGTGCCCATTTTTGAACTCGTCCAAGATTTTGGCCATATCTTGATACCCTGAAGGTTTCCTGTTGATAGCTCATGCCGTTCATGAGAAATAATGGGAACAGATACACACACACACACACACACACACACACACACACACACACACGCACGCACACACACACACACACACACACACACACACACACACACACACACACACACACACACACACACACAGGCGGGCGAAAACATTATCGCTCCGCCTTGGTAAAGGCGAGCGATAACAACTGTTCAAAGTCACGGTCACTTGGAAAAATCCAAACTTTCGGCCCTTAAGCAATTATACGGCAAAATTTGTTAGTTATTTCTTTGTCACTTTTTTACGATTCCGATAACCTCACTTTACTTTTCCTTGTTTCCTGTGACATCCATCGCAACAGCTGCTACATCACATACGCAACCAGGCTGTGACCCGCCTAGCTTTTGTCTGTCTGTTATTTCTGGCTCGGGCAAAAGAAACAATGTTGTTTTTACTGCATCAAAAACTCGATTCTTCCGTCTCTCTACTGGGAACAATATTCCACATGACTTCTCTCTTGCCCTCAACAACAATCGACTCCGTCCCTCATCTTTACCTCAGTGATCTAGATTTTTTTTTTTTTTTTTACGGCAGAACATATGATCATATTACTTATTTTACATTATCAGTTTTTCAAAGGTAGGGCACACTGAATCGACTCCATGATTTATTCAATATTACAGCTCTTCTAAACAAGGCCGTGGCAAAGGCAATGACTTTCACCCATTTGATGCTGGAGACTCACGTGGTCAAACGGAGGCATCAATATAACCGTGCGGCTCAGCTGCCCTATTATACAAACATAGCTCATTTACCTCGCTATCAATTGAAAAGAGGATGACTGACTGTAGAACGGCAACTTTAGTTTTCAGTTCACTGGGGTCACGTTAAAGATAACCCTGGGACACCACACCAACAGTCTCATTGATTCCCTTTTTCCTGCACTCTTCTGTCTCCCTCCTCACCGCAGTGTCGTATTACTATTTACTGTTCGTATTTCACAGGAAAATATTTTGCGGAACTCAACTTACGTGCGTGCCCTATTTCTGCGGACATGCGACACCCGTCTATCCATACATTCACACCCCTTCTCTGTCCAGTTTTTTAATGCAATTGTTGACAGGTAACCACAGTTCATTATATACTGTCCACCGTCAATCACACAGTCATCACTCTGTCTCTCACTTTGCCCATAACCTCCAGTCTTTCAGAAGCAGTGTACCCAAACTGTTCTTAAACTGAAATTATTTAGATGTCCGATTTTCTTTTGCTCGACGTAGTTTGGAAAGAACAAGTGCTGCAGGCTGACAACCATCGAGTCCTCTTTTGCAACAGATTCATTCCCACCCACTTGTCTGCCTCCTAGACCGTGTTCTCGTCTGGTAAGGAGGCTTTCCAACACCTATTATTTCTCAGAGATTTATTTTGCTCGTTTCTCCTTCATATTCTCTTTACTGCCTTTCATTTATTTTTAAAACCCTCGTAGCTGGCATAGATAACATAAGTGAGTAAAGATGTGCCATGTGATGAGTTATAATGGTAAGGAAGAGGTGCCAGAGAGCCTCCTTAGCAGACGAGAATACGACCCCGTGATGGAATTCTAGACATATTTATGATCAAGTCCCTTTTGGAACCAGGATATATTTTTGCAGAAAGTGAGAAAGACAGGAGGAAAAATAAAAGTAAATCTCAGTTTAAATATGGAAAATTATCATAGGAGGTCTATTTTCTAGAGAAAAAATAAGAAGAGAGTGTAGACTCTTGCCGTGTCTCTAGTTTTCCTGCAAAGTCAAATCTGAGTTACGACTTGAAACCGTTTCCTAAATATGTCTGAGAATCCCAACTCTTGCCACACAGTCCGCTAAGTCACCAGTCACTATTCCACCTGCCTTAAGTCCTATCTCCCTGCTTCCTTCACCTCCCTAACTGCTCTTCTACTGTATACCTTGCTTGACCTCTGCCGTACCACTAACCCATCCAGCTTCCTCACCGTCTGCCTCACTTCCTGTTTGACTATCATAGTGCTTCGCTCCCGCATGATTTTTTTAACTGCCTTACCATCTTTGCTGCCTGCTTGCCCGACTCCTGCCTGATAACCTGCCTGCCGTCAGCGTGTCTCCCTGCCTGACGCCCCCACTGCCTGTCCGTCTCACCTGCCTGTCTTCCCCCTCCTGTAGAGCCTAACCCCCTCTACCTGCCTGTTCCTCTACCTAACCATCTTCACCCCTACTTCACCACTTATCTTCCTTCTTATCTCACCTCATATTTCCACCTTTTCTTTCCTATCTCAGTTTTACCTTCTCCCTTGCTCTCTTCCTGTTTCCTTCTCTGTCTAACCCCCTCCGTCTCCCTCTTTCCACCACCTGCCTGCCACCCTATTTTTTTTTCCTCTCTCACTCTTTTTCCTTCTCCACCTGCCTTCCTTCCTACCTCACTTTTTACCTTTCATGTCTCATATCCTGTCTTCCTACTTTTTTTTTTTCTTACCTTTCCCATGCATCACCATCTGTCTGCCTCCCTCTCCAACCTCATATCTTTCCCATTCCTTACCATTCGTCTTCCCCCCTGTTTCACGTTCTACTTTTCCTCGTCTTCACCATCTGCCATCACTCATTTTTAACCCCTCTTCACCTTTGCCTGTCTCCCTGTTTTACTTCTTACTTTTCCCATGTCTCATTTACTGCATTCCCCTGCACAACCTGCCAAGCTCTCTGACTGACAATTTCCCCCACTTTTCTTATTACCTTTTAATCTCTTCTTACCTCACAACTTCCTAGCCCCTCCCTTCTTCTCAGCCTGCCTTTCTTTCTCATCAATTTCCTTCCCTCCTACTTAACTTATGTCTTGACCCTCCGTCTTACCAACTACTATACTCTCAACCTGCCTACCCTTTTCCTTCTTTCCTGTTTCACACCATCCTCTCCTCGTGTCTCATTACCTTCCCTACCTTCCTGACTCACTGTCTCACCCTGCCCCTGCCTCACTCCGTCCCTGCTTCCCTACCTTACCTCTTTCCGTCCCTCCTATCCTACTACTTCCTTGACCCACTACCTCACCATCTGCCTTACTTTCTCCCTGCCTTACGCCCTTCCTGCCTCTCTCTTCCACCCATTTCATTCCCTCCTGTCTCATTACCTCCCTGACCTACAGCCTCACCGTTTCCCTGCCTCACCACCTGCCTGTCTATCTGTACCTCATCTGTCAGCCTCTCTGCCTACCTCCCTACTCTTTTACCTTTGTACTTCCCCTCCCCGCATTCCTAGTACCTCTACTTTTCTGCCTGCGCCCTGCCTCACCTCTCCTGCCTCTCTATCTCACCCTTCACAAACTACCTCCCTTCCTACCTCCCTGTTTCGACACCTTTTTTTTTTTCCTCACTTCTTACATTCCTCTCTGCCTCATCTTCCTATCTCACTGTCTCACCGCTTCACTCCTTTTCTGCCTTCCTACTTCACCCTCTTACTCATCCCTTCCCTTACTCATCCTTTCCAGCCTCCTCATTTCTCAACCTTTCTTACCTCACTTCTTTCCTCCCTCTACACATCAGTTTTCTGCCTCCCTGCATTACCTCTCTGCCTCACCACCTGTCTATTTCTCTGCCATATCCACTCACCATGTTCCTGTTATCCAGACCTCTTGTTGTCCACCTTTCCCTCCTGTCTCCTCCTCTCTTCCTTTCACACCTTGCCACCCCTTCCTGCCTCCCAACTTTCCTGACTCACTGCCTCATCAGCTGCCTTACCTCTTAACTGCCTTATTCACTGTCCATCTTCCTGCCTAACCCTTTTTTTTCTCCTCTCTGATTATCATCCTAATCCACTGCCTAACTCTGTCATTGCCACACCCCTTTTCTGTCATCCTGATCCACCCCTTTCATTCCCTTCTACCTCACTACCTTTCTGACCCACTGCCTCGCCACCTGTCTTACCTCACCACCTCCTCGCCTATCTGTTTCATCACCTGTCAGCCTCCCTGCCTACCCGCCTATTCTGCTCCCATCCTATCTGCGTACTACTGCCTCTGTACTTCCTGACCGGTCCTTTCCACTGTACAGTATCTACTTTCTGTCTCCGACCGCTTCACTTCCTTTCCTGCCCCGCTGTCTCACCTCTCCATGCCCCCCTTCCCTACTTGGCCTATTTCCTACCCATCTCCCCTTTTGTCACCTTCTACAGATGTTTTTTGTTTCACATCTTACATTTTTCACAGCCTCATCTTCCCACCTCCCATTCTTCCTGCCTAAGCCCCTTCCTGCCTTCTTCCTTCACCTTCCTCACTTTCTTCCTGCCTCCCTTACTAACCCTCCTCCTGCCAATCTGCCTCACCCTCTTCCTGATTCACCTGTTGCCCCCCTGCCTCACTCCCTTCTTGTCTTGCTCCCTGTCTGCTTTCCTGTCTCACCGTTTTAATTACACCTGCGTCTGCGAAGTGAGACGGGGTGTATGTTTTGCTTGACGCGCGCGCGTGTGCGTGCGTGTGTGTTTGTTTGTGTGTGTGTGTGTGTGTGTGTGTGTGTGTGTGTGTGTGTGTGTGTGTGTGTGTGTGTGTGTGTGTGTGTGTGTGTGTGTGTGTGTGTGTGTGTGAACAAAACAGCTCGAACAGTTTAATCAGCTGTTAACCAAATCTAATGGATGGGTAAGGAGACAGCCATGTGGTTGACCTTTTTATTCTTTAGAACGATAGGTCAAAGCACAAGGCCACAAAACTTAGTCAAAGTTTGGCCAAGCAAGTTCAACTTAAACAGTTTTCTCCTAATTAAGGCCAAATTTGGTGGAAACGTTAAGGATAATGCAAGAAGAAGCGGTTTGATTTGGAGATGTCAACAGCAAAGGTCACAAGGTCCAAGTTCAACCCGTGTGTGTGTATGTGAACAATATTACTAAAACAGTTTTAATCAGATACAGACGAAACTTTTTGGAACGGTTCAGGGTAAGGCTAAGATCAACGGATTCGATTTTGAGAAGTCAGTCAAAAGTCAAGGTCTGAGGGAAAGGCCAAATTTCAAAATCAAAGAACAAGGTCAGCTCAAAAGGTTTTGATTTTATTCGGATCAAAGATGGTGAAGTGTTAAGAGTCAGGCAAGGATGAAGTGATCCAGTTTTGAGAGGAATCCTTCGATGATCAAGATCACAAGGTCCTTAGATCAATTATTTAGTGGGCGAGGATGGTGTATTCTCGGAATGTTCCATCTTGTTTACTTTACTTTACTTCATACCTGTCTACCTGCCTAACCTATTCCTTCCTTACTCGTTCCTTAATTACCTGTTTCTGTCACCCCTTTTTCCGACCACACCCTTTTCCTACCTTCTTATTTAATCTTCTTTCCCACGTCTCAATTTTTGTCTTTATTCCTCATCTTTTTCCTCATTATTTTCCTGCTTCCTTGCCCCACGCTTTACCTCCCTCCCTCACCCATCGTTTTCCATCCTCACTCATCAGTTTCCTTCCTCACTGCTTCAGCCTGTTCTGCCTCCCTACTTCTCCTGTCTTCCTGCTTTATCTCCCTCCTGCCCACCTATTTCACCCTGTTCTTTTCTCTCTTACCTCCCTTCATCATTTTCCTACGAACACACTTTCCCTGCCCTTTATTCTCATCCTTGTAATTCCTCACTGTCTCATTTCTTGTCCCCTTGCATTACTCCTTGCCACCCTGCCTCTCTACTTGCCTCACTGCTTCACGCCCTACCTCACTGCCTCACTCCTTGCTTCCCTGCCTCACTCCTTGGCTCCCGGCCTCACTACTTGCTTCACTGCCTCACTCCTTGCTTAACTGACTCGCTCCTTGCCTCACTACCTGTCATTCCCTCCTAACATCATTTATTGCTTCCCTGAGTCACACCTGCATCCCTGCCTCACTCAATCTCTCCTTACCTCATTCCTTGCATCGTGTCTCACTTGTCACCCTGCTTCGCTCCTTGCCTCACCGTTTTCCTCCCTCCTTGCCTCGCCCTTCCCAGCCTGTCTGCCGCGCTGCTAGTTTACCAATAAGCCAATACCTGGGCAGCTTTAATGAAAACTAGCGGAGCAATCACCTGCAGACTGCTCAATTAAGAAGCTGCCTCCCTCCAGCCCACCTCACTACCTGCCTCCTCATTCATCTCTCTCTCTCTCTCTCTCTCTCTCTCTCTCTCTCTCTCTCTCTCTCTCTCTCCACCCTTTTCTGTTTGGTTTTCACTCCCTCACCACTCGTTTTTCTCCCTCTCTCACTTCCTCTTCCTTTCTCTTTCACCTACTCTCACTTCCTCGTGTTCTCTTCGTTCTTGGTTGTCTTATATTCTCTCTCTCTCTCTCTCTCTCTCTCTCTCTCTCTCTCTCTCTCCTTGACACACTGCCTTTCATTTTCCCCCCTCCTCTCCCTCACCCCCTCTCGCATCCCCTCACATTCTCGCTCACTCTCCTGCCTGTCTGTCACCCTCCTACGCTCCTCACCCTCACACACTGTCTCTCACATGCTTACTTATTCACTCTATCACTCATATACTCACACTTTCTCGTATCTCATTCACTCACACTCACCCGCCCCTCCCACACACACAGATTTAAATACCTCTCATTCTCTCTCTCTCTCTCTCTCTCTCTCTCTCTCTCTCCGTACACATTTACCTTTCTCGTCCCTCCTTTCATTCCTTCTCCCTCTCTCTCTCTCTCTCAGTCCTCCTCCCCTTCCGTCATATTCACTCTTCCTCTCTCTCTCTCTCTCTCTCTCTCTTTTTCTCTTATTTCTCTCACTCTTCCCCTTCCCTCATATTCTCTCTCTCTCTCTCTCTCTCCTCTTCCTTCATATTCACTTTTCCTCTCTCCTTCACCTTCCTACTGCAACTTTTTTTCCTCCTCCCTCTCCTTCGTCTCTCCTCCTCCCGTTACCTCTTTAATTTTTTCTACCTTGGTTTCCTCAGGTTCTCTCTCGCCTTCCTCCCTCCCATCTTACCTCCCTTCTTCCCTCGCCCCCCCACACACAGACTGACTCTCTCTCTCTCTCTCTCTCTTTCTGTGTGTGTGTGTGTGTGTGTGTGTGTGTGTGTGTGTGTGTGTGTGTGTGTGTGTGTGTGTGTGTGTGTGTGTGTGTGTGTGTGTGTGTGTGTGTGTGTGTGTGTGTGTGTGTGTGTGTGTGTCTGTGTTTTTATTTATCTTTTATCTAATTATTCACTCACCCCATTTTTTTGCGTTTCATCCCTTCTTCATCCTTTCCTCTATACATTACCCTTTTCTTCTTGTCTTCCAGTCTCTCTCCTGTTCCTTTCTTTCCCCTCTCTTCTCCCCTTCCTCTTCCTATCTTTTACCGTTTCTTCTGTCCCATGCGTACTCTCTTCTTCCTATTTTTAATGTTTGTCCTTCATCTTAAACAATTCTTTCTACTCTCTCTCTCTCTCTCTACTTCATCTTCTCTCATGTCTCCCTTCCTCCCTCTCTGCATTTCCTCTTTCTCATTTGTCTTTTTTTCATCCTGTCTCTCCTCTTCACCGCTCTTTCTTCTCTCTACTTTATTCTTTTTTTCTCTCTCTTTCTTTCTCTCTCTCCTTCTACACCTCTCCCTTTAGTATTTTTCACAATGTTGCTTCTTCCATCTAAGTCTCTCCTCCTTTTCCAGTTTTTCATCTTCTCCCTCATCATCATCTTTACTCTCCCTTGCTCTTTCCTTTCCTCTTTATTTATCGTTTCCTTCTTTCTTCCCTGTTCCCTCTTTCCTCTTCTTTCTCAATATCGCCGCTCCCCTTTCTCCTCTTCGTATTTCTCACCCATTCCTTTCTTTCCCTCCCTTTCCCCCTCTCCTTTCCTCTTCCTTTATCCCATCCTCTCTTTCTCCACTTCCTCCCTCTTCCCTCTTCTTTCTCAATATCGTGGCTCTCCTTTTCTCCTCTTCGTATTTCTCACCCATTCTCTTCTTTCCCTCCCTTTCCTCCTCTCCTTTTCTCCTCTTCGTATTTCTCACCCATTCTCTTCTTTCCCTCCCTTTCTCCCTCTCCTTTCCTCTTTCTTTATCCCACACTCTCTTCCTCCACTTCCTCCCTCTTCCCTTCCCTCTCCCTATCTCTTACCCTTTCCCTCCTCCTCGGCCGCGCCTCCCTCCTCCTTCCCTCGGTTTCACCTGGCGTGTAAAATTCTCCAAAGGATTTATATGACATTTCCTAAGGACGTGGGCAGTTTGGCTAATACCCACATTTTTACCCGGGGCTCGCAGGTGGGGGGGGGGGATGCTGGGGGTGGTGGTGGCGGTGGTGGAGACTGTGGTGAGTGTGGAAGTTGTGATTGCTTTGGTGTTAGTGTGGGTGGTGGTGGTAGTTGTGACGTCTGGGGCGATGGTGGAAATCATTGTAAAGGTGGGGGGATGATGGTGGTGGTGGTGGTGGTGGTGGAAACAGATTATGAAGATGGTAGAGGTGGTGTTAGTGGTGGTGATGGTGGAGCTGGTGGAAATGGCAGGATTAGTGGTAGTTGTGGTGATGCTGTAGTTGGCAGTAGTGGTGGTGAAGGCGGTGGCAGTAGTGGAGGTTGAGACTGGTGATGATACTGGCTAATTTGGCTACTGTGTAGATGATAATGATGGTCAATATCGTGACAGTCATAATGGTAGTGAATATGGTGATATGGTGGTGGTGAGTGAGGTGAAGAATGTTATAGCAGTAGTGGAGGTGAAAATTTTTTTTGTGGTGAAAAATGTGGTGGCTGAGCATTTGGTGTAAGGTGTTGTAGTGGTGATGGTGTGCAATGGCGATGGTGAAAACAGTGACTGTGGTGTTGGTGGTGGTGGTGAGGAAGGGAGGCATAAAGGGGTGCAAGTAATGGTTGTGGTGGCAGTGATGGACGTGGTGATATTTTTACAATCTACCTCAATTAATTTCTTTCAAGAGGACGAAACTTCACTATTTTACAGCGATTTCGTTCGGCAAGTGAGACCGTAAGGACACAAAGTCTCGATATTGCTGACTGTGGAGGTCAGTGAAAGCCTCCAGTAACTGACAGACATCGATGACACTGCTCTGAGTATGTTAGCCTGCATGCCACGGTTCAGCGCGCATTCAGCAGCGAGCCAGAGAAGGCAAACACGCATTATTCTCATGAGCTTCACTAACGTTCGTCAGTAATTACAGGTTTGCCAACAGCTTCCTGATCTCTGTTTATACAAGTCAGGTGTTAGACTTTTCAGGAGCAAAGCAGTCCAACCTCTTGAATTAACTGAGTACTTCATACGTGTATAAAATATATTCTCAAAAATACACACACACACACACACACACACACACACACACACACACACACACACACACACACACACACACACACACACACACACACACACACACACACACAAAGTACCTAAGTGGGTCATATATCATGCACAACATTATCTTGCTAGCAGTTGCTTAAATATTGGCTTGGGCAAAATTCCTGCAAGTCTGTGCTCTGTCGCCTATATTCCTAGTGTGAAACTGGATTATGATGAATATGGTGATGATGATGGTGGTGGTGGTATAGGTATAGCATCATTAATATCATCGTCAATTTCTAGGAACGGAAGGGGAGAATACTTGGAAATTTCTTATTTTTCCAATGACGTGCCTGGTCAGAGCGTCAGTGCCAGGTTTGGCCGTTTGGCGTCCGTCAGGAACTCCAGTACAAGAAAAACTACAATGCCGCTTCGCCATTCACAGTATGAGGTAAATTTATGAGAACTATCAGAAACACGAATATGAAAGTGCTGGAAAGTTGAATATTTGAAACAGCAATAATAATAATAATAATAATAATAATAATTTCAATGAAATGATCAAAATACCCGACAATTGCTTCACCACTGCCTCATCACTGCATCACCACTCAGTCCTCCCTGTTACCTGTGATCAGCTCCCCTCCACTTACACAAACCAGCCAGGAAAATCAGAACTCCCCCTCGTTCAGAGGTTGCAGCGTCATAGTGTTACAGTGTGATGGTGGTGGTGATGCTGAAGAAGACTGGTGGTGTTGATGTGATGGCGATACAATGTGCTGGTGATGTTAGTGTACTGATGGTGTATTTGTGTGTTGGTGGTGTTAGGGTATGGTGTTTTTGATGGAGCTAATGTTGTAATGTTAGAGAGGTGGTGGCGCTGCAGTACAGTGCTGCTAAAGGGGTGGTGGTGATGTTACAGTACAGTGATGTTAGGATGGAAGTGATGGTGTTACAGTGTGATGGTATTATTGTGGAGGTGGTCTGTCAGTGTGATTATAGTGGTGATGTATCGATGTGGTGATGATGTATCGATGTGGTGGTGGTTTATCAGTGTGATGGTGGTGTATCAGTGTGGTGGTGGTGTATCAGTGTGGTGTTGATGCATAAGTGTGGTGGTGGAGTATGAGTGTGGTGATGATGTATCAGTGTGGTGATGTTGTATCAGTGTGGTGATGTTGTATCAGTGTGGTGGTGTACCAGTGTGATAGTGGTGGTGTTGTTGGAGCTTCGTAGCCACCATTTATCTCTCTCTCTCTCTCTCTCTCTCTCTCTCTCTCTCTATATATATATATATATATATATATATATATATATAAAACTCTTAAGTCTTGTAATGTTTAAATCTTGAGTTTTGGTTAACGTTATTTTGGTAATTGAAGAACAGGAGGAGTTAAAGATGAATACAGGGAGCTGATCTTGATTTATTATCTTCAGAGAAAGTCTAAGTTGAGCAGCGTATGTATTATACAGGGACTTAATATACTAACTAAATCTAGTTGGACCCCTCTTCTTATTCGCTCTCTCCACTACCTGCCGGTTCTATGGCCAGTCTCCTTCTGAGCTCAGATTCCTACATTCTCGTATTGCAGGGGCCGTGTCACGTGTCCTATACTGTTGTTGAAATGTTCTAGAAGCCTGTGTGTGTGTATGTGTGTATGTGTGTGCATGGTCACGAGGCGCTGTTCGTGGGCTATTGTGCTGGTGAGAGGCATTCTGGAGAGGTGATAACGTCATTTCCTATTGGCCCCTAGGTTTGACACTGACCAAACCTCTAGACTATATATGTATGTTGCTGGCTATTATGTATTAAAATTTTTTAGAGTCCTGACAGCGTATCAGTGTGGTGGTGATTAATCAGTGTGGTGGTGGTGTATCAGTATGGTGGTGGTGTATCAGTGTGGTGGTGGTGTATCAGTGTGGTGGTGATTAATCAGTGTGGTGGTGGTGTATCAGTATGGTGGTGGTGTATCAGTGTGGTGGTGGAGTATGAGTGTGGTGATTGTGTATCAGTGTGGTGGTGTACCAGTGTGATGGTGGTGGTGTATCAGTGTGGTGGTGGTGTATCAGTGTGGTGGAGTGTGGTGTATCAGTGTTGTGGTGGTGTATCAGTGTGGTGGTGGTGTATCTGTGTGGTGGTGTATCAGTGTGGTGGTGGTGTATCAGTGTGGTGGAGATGTGGTGTATCCGTGTGGTGATGGTGTATCAGTGTGGTGTTGATGCATAAGTGTTGTGGTAGAGTATGAGTGTGGGTGATGGTGTATCAGTGTGGTGGTGTACCAGTGTGATGGTGGTGGTGTATCAATGTGGTGGAGATGTGATGTGTCAGTGTTGTGGTAGTGTATCAGTGTGGTGGTGTACCAGTGTGATGGTGGAGGTGTATCAAGGTAGTGGTGGTGTATCAGTGTGGCGGAGATGTGATGTATCAGTATGGTGGTGGTGTATCAGTGTGGTGAAGATGTGGTGTATCAGTGTGGTGGTGGTGTATCAGTGTGGTGGTGGTGTATCAGTGTGGTGGTGTACCAGTGTGATGGTGGTGGTGTATCAGTGTGGTGGAGATGTGATGTATCAGTATGGTGGTGGTGTATCAGTGTGGTGAAGATGTGATGTATCAGTGTGGTGGTGGTGTATCAGTGTGGTGGTGGTGTATCAGTGTGGTGGTGGTGTATCAGTGTGGTGGTGGTGTATCAGTGTGGTGGTGGTGTATCAGTGTGGTGGTGGTGTATCAGTGTGGTGGTGGTGTATCAGTGTGGTGGTGGTGTATCAGTGTGGTGGTGGTGTATCAGTGTGGTGGTGGTGTATCAGTGTGGTGGTGGTGTATCAGTGTGGTGGTGTACCAGTGTGATGGTGGTGGTATATCAGTGTGGTGGTGTACCAGTGTGATGGTGGTGGTGTATCAGTGCGGTGGAGATGTGATGTATCAGTGTGGTGGTGGTGTATCAGTGTGGTGTTGTTGATGCATAAGTGTGGTGGTGGTGTATCAGTGTGGTGGTGTACCAGTGTGATGGTGGAGGTGTATCAAGGTAGTGGTGGTGTATCAGTGTGGTGGTGGTGTATCAGTGTGGTGGTGGTGTATCAGTGTGGTGGTGGTGTATCAGTGTGATGGTGGTGTATCAGTGTGGTGGTGTATCAGTGTGATGGTGGTGGTGTATCAGTGTGGTGGTGTACCAATGTGATGGTGGTGGTGTATCAGTGTGGTGGTGTACCAGTGTGATGGTGGTGGTGTATCAGTGTGGTGGAGATGTGATGTATCAGTGTGGTGGTGGTGTATCAGTGTGGTGTTGTTGATGCATAAGTGTGGTGGTGGTGTATCAGTGTGGTGGTGTACCAGTGTGATGGTGGAGGTGTATCAAGGTAGTGGTGGTGTATCAGTATGGTGGTGGTGTATCAGTGTGGTGGTGGTGTATCAGTGTGGTTGTGTACCAGTGTGATGGTGGTGGTGTATCAGTGTGGTGGAGATGTGATGTATCAGTGTGGTGGTGGTGTATCAGTGTGGTGGTGTACCAGTGTGATGGTGGTGGTGTATCAGTGTGGTGGAGATGTGGTGTATCAGTGTGGTGGTGGTGTATCAGTGTGGTGTTGATGCATAAGTGTGGTGGTGAAGTATGAGTGTGGTGATGGTGTATCAGTGTGGTGGTGTACCAGTGTGATGGTGGTGGTGTATCAGTGTGGTGGTGGTGTATCAGTGTGGTGTAACAGTGTGGTGGTTGTGTATCAGTGTGGTGGAGGTGTGGTGTATCAGTGTGGTGGTGGTGTATCAGTGTGGTGGTGGTGTATCAGTGTGGTGGTGGTGTATCAGTGTGGTGGTGGTGTATCAGTGTGGTGGAGGTGTGGTGTATCAGTGTGGTGGTGGTGTATCAGTGTGGTCGTGGTGTATCAGTGTGGTGGTGATGTATCAGTGTGGTGGTTGTGTATCAGTGTGGTAGAGGTGTGGTAGTGGTGGTGTATCAGTGTGGTGGTGGTTATCAGTGTGGTGGTGGTGAATTAGTGTGGTGGTGGAGTATCGGTGCAGTGGTGGTATATCAGTGTTGTGGTGGTGTGGTGTATTAGTGTGGTGGTGGTGTGGTATATTAGTGTGGTGGTGGTGTGGTATATTAGTGTGGTGGTGGTGTGGTATATCAGTGTGACGGTGGTTGTTGTGTATTAGACTGTTGGTGGTGGTGTATTAGTGTGGTAGTGGAATATCAATGTGGTGGTGGTGTTGGATTGTGGTGGTGGTGAATCACTGTGGTGGTGGTGTTGCCGTGTGGTAGTAATGCTAGACTGTGGTTGTTGTTTTTGTGTGGTGCTGGTGTTTCAGTGAGGTGGTGGAACTATGGTGTCCTGGAAATTCCCTTCGATAAAATGTAATTGTCAGTTTAACTTATATCTAGTCGAGTTGATTTTCACAGAATATTACAAAGTTTCACCAATTTTTGGTAATGTCACTGTTGTGAAACTTTCGTCACTGATCATTTACCATCCCTTAAATCCTTCACCATGAGAGATCTTGAAAAAATTTTAGTAAAATCATCTGTTGGTAGTACGAATATGGTGAAATTGGCATCATTTTGGTAAAGTTGTTAACAGATTCTTTGTATACCCATAAATCAGTGAGTCTCTCCAAAGGTGAATAAATCGTGTTGTGGTCGTGAGGGCAGATAAAAGAGTGCATCGTCACAGTGGAGTAATTAACTGTCTGCTGTGCTGACCTCTCCTGCTTCCCCACTGCCTCTTGGCTATTTTTACCACTCTTGTCACCACATTCGCCTCGGCTTTTGCATCATTATCGTGGAGCTTTTGTCTTTGATCGTTGTCCACGGGTTATTACTCGTCACCTCCCCTGAGACGCCCGGGGACGGGTATTGTTTTCACTCGGTTTGTCTGTCTGTCTGTCTGTCTGTTAACTTTACGCGAAACCTACTGCGATTTTGACTAAAATTACAGGGATGATGAGCTGTGACCCTCTGATCACCTGATTAAATTTTGGGCCAAACTGGGCCAAGGCCCAGGCTGTACGACCAAAAAATGTAAAAAAAAGTTTTTTCACCATAATCCTTTCAAATTCATCATATCGACATGAAACCAAAACCTATGGTGCATCTTTCAAATCTGTATCCTATAACATGCCTCATTACATCAGGGGGGTCATCCCCCAGTTAGCAGTAGGGGGGTCAATATCAGGTAGGTCGGGCATAAAATTTCAAATGGGAATAAAATCGCCAATTTTCACCCGATTTACTCCAAATCTTATGTGACCAGAAATGGGGTAATAGTAATATGTAATAGTAACAGTATTAGACTATTACAAGGTTTTCAGAGTAAGAGTAATAGAAATAGTACAAGATTGAAAATCATGGCTTTAATAGTATTGGTAATAGAAGGCAAAGTTATAGATAATACTATATTACTTTCCTATTACAGACACTTATTTAGTCTTCATGTGTCAACAGAATAAATTATATAGGCTATGTCAACCTACTGAATGGAGAGTGGCCTACTAGCCATCAAATGATCGAGACATACTTGTGCATTACGTTGGACAGCCTCCCAACAATAATGAAAATGATAACCATTTTCAGTTTAAATAACTACCGTTATTGCACATAATATATTAATAGTAATAGTAATAGATGACCAAGTATTAGTAATAGTAATATAACAATAACCACTAAAGTAATAGTAATAGTAATATAATAGAGAACAAATGAAAGTAATAGTAATTGTAATAGTAACAGAAACCTCGTAATAGACCCCATGTCTTTATGTGACATCTCTGACAAGACATCCTGTTGTGCATATACGTCAGCACTAAACTGACTGCCGGGGACGGGTTCGCTGTGCCTTAGCACAGCTTCTTGTTAATTTTTTATACTGCTCCCTTACTCACTGTTCCCTGATGCTCTATCCATGGTACCTGCTTCCTATCCTTCTGCTTCTCCGCTTCTATTCATGCTGTTTCTTATCACTCTTTTCAGCAAATTCGTCTCATCTTACTTAAACTTCCTTTTCGTGGAGCTTCTGCCTTGATCGACCACCAGGACCTTACCTATTTTTTCCATCATCCCTTCTTGCTCTTCTCACATTCTCTGTATCCCCCCTCCCCTCTCTCTCTCTCTCTTTCTCCTTACGATTTATTGTCACTGTTATTAAATCGTTCAGTCTTCTTCAGTATAATTTTCCTGGAACTTCAGTCATCACCTAAAATCTCTCTTTCATCATCTCGTCTTGCTCTCTTTACCTCCCTTATTCCCTCACATCTTCTCCTCATTTCTGGCCACTCTTCAGCACATTCATCTAATCTTCCTCAGCTTCATTTTTGTGGAGCGTCTGCCTTGATTCACCGCACGACTCTGGATATCTTTTGCATTATTACGTCTTGGTCTTATATTCTGTTATTTATTTCCTCCATTCCCTTCTCTGCCATAAATCTTACCACTTTCTTCCATTTTCTTCGGTATGATTCCGTACCACTTTTTCAGTAATTTCATCCAGGCTTCTGTTTAATTTTCGTTGTTTTTGCCGTCACAATCATCTTCAAATTCTCTATGTCAGGCATTAACGCCGGTGTCATCACATTTTCTCAACGTCCTCACCCCATTTTATCACCATTTTCACTACAATCTCAACATCTTCAGTTAAATTTCTAGGAGCTCATGTTCAATCATCACTTTATCTTTTCTATTATCTCATCTTGCTCTTTCCTCCTCCATTCCTTCTTCATTTCTTTCCTTTTATTTCCGCCACTCTTGTCACCACATCTTCTTTACTATGATTTTCGTTGAATTTTTATCTCTTTCCTTTATAAATCTCTTCACCATCCTTCACTTCTGTCTTCACTTTCCCCTCTACTCTCTCACTCCCTCCTTTCCATTTTTTAACACTTTCTTCGCCACTTTCATCCCATCTTCTCTAGTTATATTTTCGTGGAGCTTTTTCCTTTATCATCAAACTTCATATTTTCTTTCTTTTTAATAATCTCTCCCCTCCTGTCTTCATGTTCCCTGTTCCTTTTTTCAGTTTTCCCTGCTATTCCATACCACTCTTCAAAACAGTACTCCATGTTCAATGGTTCCATTTCTGTGATTTTTTTTATTTTTTATCAGCCATCAAACTCTTAATGTTTTTCACAATTATTTTCTGATTTTTTGATATCTAGTACTTCTGCACCCTCTTAACATTCTTTCGTACCACTCTTGTCAACATATTCATTCATTTTACAGTTTAATTTCATGTAGCTATTGCCGTCATCAACTCACTTTACTTTTTTTTTTTTTTAATCGTCCCGTCTTCCTTTCCTTTCCTTACAGTCTGTTTTACACCTTCATTTTCTCCTCACTATTCCTTATCATTCGTTTTACCCTATGCACCTCATCTTCAGATTAATTTCTTTTCACTCTTCTCACCACGTTCATCCAATCAACGTTTAGATGAATTTTCGTGGAAGCTTTGCCCTCCACAACAAGAACCACTTAATTTTTTTCCCCTTTTCATTATCCTTTCTGCTTTCTTCACTTTCTCTATTACTCCTTCGCTTTCAGTTTACCATTCTTTTCACCACATTCGACTCATTTCGGTGGAATGTCTGCTTTTTTCATCGGTCATCACACGGTTTACATTCTTCATAATCTTCCTTACTTGCTTGTTGCTTTTCTCCAACCCTCTCTTCAGCACATTTTTCCAACTTTCTGTGTGATTTTTCAAGGACTTTTTGTCTTTATCATCAGTCATCAGTTTCTCTGAATTTTACCATCACAGTGTGGGCAAGGCGCAGATGTTTTCCCGGGAAGAGAAGGAGGGGGAGGAGGAGGGGGGGGGAAAGGAGGATAAAGAATGTTCAAAGGAAAACAGTTGTTAAGTATCAGCTACAGAAACCGGTTTTAGGCCTAACTATGATATTGTTACAGAACTCTTTTAAGTTTATCTATGGTATTTGTGAGTCTCTGGGTTTCACAGAGCCACACGCTGTGGAGTGGGGCCGGACAGTTTTGCTATGATTATATTTGTCATCATCCAATCTTGTTTTCCTCACACTCTCTGCTATTGCTTCATTTCCTCTTCATCACTCGTTTTGCCCCATTCACTTCATCGTCTTCAGTTTGTCTGCTTACCACTCCTCTCACAACGTACCGTATACATAATCCATTTCAGAATAATTTTCGTAGATCACTTGCTTTCATCGGGCACTATCACTTTACTTATCTTTTTCATCATCCTTCTTCACCTGCTCTACGACTCCATCACTTTCTGCTTACCATTCTTTTCACCACGCTCGTAAAATCTGTTTTAGTTTCATTTCAGTGAAGTTTTTATCCCTGTCATCAACCACACCATTTTATCTTTTTCAATATCCCGTCTGCTTTCCCTCTCCTCTCCTAAGCTTTTTTTTTTTCCTTTCTTTTTCTTTTACACTTCGTCTCTACTATTGTATTTTACCACAATCACTCTATCGTTTCGTTTTATTTTTAGTTTTCCTTTTCTACAACGTATTACCCATTTTTTCATCACTATTCTGGACCTACTTCATTTCCTCCTCTATTCCTTTATTATCTCTTTATTGCCTCTTACAGCTCTCTTCCACCTCATTCACCTCAACTTCATTCGCTCAGTTTCTTTTCTGATTTACCTTTTTCATCATCGTGTATATTTTCAGTCTTTTTATCCTTCAACCTATTTTATACAGTGCTCTTTTACTATCTCCTTACTACAGTTTTTTAGCACTCTTCGCCACACACATCCCATTTTCTGTAACTTCATTTATCATCAGCTACCCCTGTATTCATCTGCATCATCACAAATCCAGTTCCTTTCACTTTCTTTTTTACATACACACTTTTCCCACACTCTGTTTCCTCACCCCACCTTCTCTTTCTCTCTCTCTCTCTCTCTAACCCCGTCCTTTCTCCATTTCTGTTCTTGTAACCTTCCCCAATGCGACTAGCTACCTGCCCCTCCCACCCCAATGCTCCTTCATATTCAATTTGACATTCCTTTTCCTTTCTCTTTCGTACCTAATTCCGTCTTCCTTTCCCCCCCCTCCCCCTCTCCTTCTTCTACCTTTCCCTCTCATTTTTCTGCCCCGTCTCCCATCTTCCTTCCCCTATCACCTTCAATTTTCTCCCCCCCCCCTTTTCTTTTCTCCTCCTTCTCATGTCTTTACTCCATTTCCCTCCCTTCTACTCTTCCCTTTCCCTTCCCTCCTCCCTTCTTCCCTATCTCCCAACTATCTGATCTAAATTCTCCTTTTTTCTCCTCTTCATTCTCTCCTCTTTCCCTCGCACCCCATTTCGCCACTCTGTTTCCAGTGTCTTTACCCCATTCTCTTTCCTTCCTTTCTATTTTTCCATTTGTCTGTTGCCTTCAACTTGCCTCTCCCCTCGCCCCAGTTTTCTCTCTCCTCTCTCCCTGTCACCTTCAATTTTTGTCTCTCTCTTATCCGTTCTCTTCAGTCTGTTTCATTCTATTCTCTTTCCTGCTCTCCTCTCCTCCTATCTCTTTCAACTTTCCCTCGTTCCTATTCGCTTCCCTTAATTCTTTTTTCCTTTTCCCCTTTCCATTACCAACTCACCTTGAACTCCCCTCTCTCTCTCCCTCGCTCACTCAGTTTCCCCTTGTACCTATCACCTTCAACCTTCCCCTCCCTCCCCTTCCCCTCCCTTATGCACCGCTGGAATAAGTAACTTGTGTTCTTTTGCTCCCACACGGCTCCCAACGCAGCTTTAAGGCGAGGGAAAGTAGGACGGTTTAGGCCTAACGCGGCGTGTAGTTAGTCTTACGATTCATAGATGGCGCTGAGGGGATACGACGTGGCAGGGACACTGACAATAGAGGACTTTTTGTACCAGCCCTATGGGTCAGTCTGTACTCTGTTCTAGAGACGGTATATCCAATTTTCTTTCAAAGCATAGTGTACCTGAGGATAGACTCTCATAGTTCAGTAAATTCTGTATCCAAAGGAGAACAAATAAAATATTAGATTCTCACAAAAATGTTGTTGTTTCCTAGAAAAACTGAACAAAAGACAACAGATTTCAAGATTAATTCATTCTGAGGTGCTTAGGTGCACTAAATTTAAAATGATGGGGGTCCTAAGCAAAGAGGAAATAGTGACTAAGGATGACAGTTCCAGCCCTGACCTGTTGCCAATGTAAATGACTGAGAGTATCAGTTAACTCTTACATTAGAGATCTGAACAGAAAAGAAGTGAGAGTGCGGTGTTATGTGAATGTTAAGGCTATTGTAATGGAGGAGGAATGTAAGCAGACAGTTCAGAAGAGCAGTGATCACTGAAATAGCGATAATAAAGGCATAAAGATGCAACTGAGAGGTGAGGAGAGAGGGATCAGTAAGAGGAGGGGAGATGATAAGACAAGAAGTCTTTGACTCCACACCTGTTTAGAAGAGATGTATGCGGTGAGCTCTCCCCCCACATGACATAAATTATGTGCTCCACACAGGAGTGAATAAGTCTCCTACACAATGGCAACAGCTGTGCAAGGGTAGAGAAAGCACGGAATCTGCTTAGCAAGCCCAATCTCTGATGTGGATTTTATAAGGGAGATAATTTTAGCTTTGATGATTAGTCCATAATTCTGGTGGTGTTACGTGGTTGAAGAACCTGTGGAGAGAATTCAAGGATTCAATCCAGTGTGGCCACAGTATATGACCTTCACCCCGAGTCGCGCCAAACCCATTCATATCATTATCACCACCACCATCATCATCATCATCATCATCAAAACCCTGTTTCTATCATTATGAACGGGTTAGGCAGGATCCAGGAACAGGCAAAGTGGAAAACACAAATGCAAAAAACCTAATACAGTATCAGGATGGCCA
Organism: Coenobita brevimanus; assembly: GCF_032717465.1. Taxonomy (NCBI): domain Eukaryota; kingdom Metazoa; phylum Arthropoda; class Malacostraca; order Decapoda; family Coenobitidae; genus Coenobita; species Coenobita brevimanus. The sequence goes on along the minus strand of NC_137007.1, from coordinate 24,716,531 downwards.
CCAAAGCCTGGCCACACCTTCCTACACTCATCAGTCAAGTCTTCCAAGCTCTCCACTCTACCGCACTTATAATACTCTGCACAAGTTGAGACCACTTTCTTCGCTGACTGAAATTAGTTACTTATTCAGTGACCCAAAAGGAAATACTACCATTAACCCGTAACTACTTTGATGTTGCCACACACAGGATGTTGATGGGGTGGTTCACCTAGTGTGCCACCCTCCACCTATCTGTTCAAAGTCGCCAAGCTCATAGGTCCAGAGTTGACGGTTCCCTCTCTTATCAAGTTTGAAAGAACCATCAAACGACTCATATTCCTGCCGCTGGACTGTGAAGACTTAAGCTTAATATTGCTGTTTTGCAGAAGCATTGGCAATGTCATGCTTAGAGCAACTCTGCTCAGGCATGCCTAAGATGAATATGTTTTTTTTCTTATATCCACTATATTACGCTCACCCCAGAGATCCAAATGTTCTCTTCTGCTGATCGTAGAGGGAAGCAGGCGACATTCGTAAGCACAGCAGCAGCTCTCCGGGTAACAGTTACAACAACTAATTTTAGTTTGGGATGGGACGCCTCTGAAACTGGAACACTAAATACAAGGCTGCCGTCGCTGTCTGAGGCTCCAGGGAATACCTCAGTGGAGTTTTGTGTGGCGGGGGTCAGAGGGGAAGAGAAAGAATGAATGGTGGGCAGAGTAAAGGAGGAAGAGAAAAAAAAAAGAGGGAAGGGAGGGAGAGAAAAAGAAGGCTAGGACACAGAAAAAGACAGAAGGTTGGGAGGCAATGAGATGAGGTAATTTGGAGAGAGAGCTAGAATTTGGAATTAAATGGTAATGAGAGAGAGAGAGAGAGAGAGAGAGAGAGAGAGAGAGAGAGAGAGAGAGAGAGAGAGAGAGAGTGGTACGGAAGGAGTATTTAGTACAGGAAGGAAAGTGGGAGTGGAAAAGAGCCAGAAGATGAGAGGAGGAGAGAAAGAGAGAGAGATGAAGGGAAAAGAGAGAGAAGATGAAAAGAGAAAGAGAGCGATATAAGGGGAGGAAAGAGAGAGGGAGGAGATGAGGGGGAGGAAAGAAAGAGAGAGGTGATGAAAGGAAGAGAGAAAGACAGAGAGGAAGGGAAGTAGGGAAAGAAAAAGTGGAGAGACAGAAAAAGACAGTAAAAGGGAGCGAAAGAGTAGTGAACAATAGAGAGAGAGAGCAGGGAGGGATAAACGGAAGAAACAATTGGAGGGATGTAAACAGAAAAAGAATATAAATGAAAGAAGGAGAGGACTGATGGAGAGAAAAAAATAAGGGTGAGAAACAGAAGAGGGAACATGAGGGGAATTTACTGGTGTGACAAATGGAGAGAGGAGGTAGGCAAAAATGGAAAGTACTGGTAGGATGGAAAGAAAAAGTACGAAGCAGAGAAGGGAGAAGAGTCATAAAGAAAGAGAGACGTGACGGAGAAAAATAAAGGGATGAAGGAGAAAAAGGTGAGCGGAGAGGGAGAAAGAGAGGAGTGAAGGAAAGAAAGGGCGGTGAATGACAGAAAGAGAGGTGGGCGATGAAAAGAGATGGATAATGGAGTGAAAGAGAGAGGAATGCTGGAGAGAAAGAGAGGTGGGTGTAGGGAGTTAGGTTGAGTTTTAATTGACGTGTCAGCGTGACCTGCCTCTGAAGGTGCTGACCCCGACCACACCACACCAGCACGACAAAAACAACAACAACAACGCCACCGCCACCACCTCTACTAACAACAACCACAGGAGCAATACTCAGACTTTATTTACTCACATCTTTATGGTACCTAATCACTGCCTTGTCTACTACCTCGACTTTATATCTTTACTTACATCTGTCTTTACTTACTGGTGCCTCTTTTTATGTTACCTTTATTTACTTACCTTTATTTACTTGTCACTTTGTTTTCTTACTGTCTGCATACTTACACATTTTGTTTATTTGCACTTACTGTATATATGCTTTGTTTACTAGCTGCCTTGTTTACGTACTCAAACAATTATAAACCCTTTCACCTCCTTGTCTACCGATCACCCTTAACCCCATCAAGTCCAGGGGTCCCTCCCAAGCTGCATAAGTTCGTTTAGTAACAGCAAAATGTACAAAAACAATTAAATCATGCTGAATATTATACATTACTTCTAGCTCTTCCGCTATCACTGTTCTTTCCTAAGCTAAGCAGTCTGGTAACAGTAGGGGAAAAAAAAAAAAAAAAAAGAGGCGTATTCGTAGCGAAGTAATTATGGGCCATTGCCTTTACCCCCTTTACCATGAAGGCTCTTTTCTAAGCAGTATAAAAATTATCAGGCAACAGCAACAACAAAATAAAGACTTCAAGGTACATAAGTGGGTAAACTGCTAGTTAACTAATTTCTGTGTACCCATCACTCTTGAATAATCATCGTCTTCATCGTCCTTGTTGTTACAGTCAAGCGTAACGATTGGGGGTCATGTGTTACGATCTGAAGGTTTCTCTGTCTGTCCTTTTGTCTGTCTGCTAAGATGATCATGGAAAAAAATAAACTACTGAATTACACAAACTCTGGAAATTGACTGAAGACCACCACTGATACACGTAATCACATTTTGATCGGGGAAAAAAAAATCATTCTAAGTCTAGGACAAGGTAAATTCACAGGTTTAGGCCACACCTGGTGGAAGTGTTGCAGGTCAGGAAATAATAATGTGATCCATTTCTGAGAATAAACTCTCGATGGTTAAGATCACAGGGCAGGGCAAACACTCGGCGCTTTAACTCAAAGAGTTTTCATCTGATTTAGACCAAATTTGGTGGAAGGGTTTAAGATCAGCCTTGGATGAAACGAGTTTATTTTGAGGATATAAGGTCATGGGTCAGGGTACAGAGTAAGGTCACCTTAAGCACTCCACAACCAATTAAGACGAAATCTGACTAAGGATAAGACAAGAACGAAGTGAACTGATTTTGAAAACAGCCAATCTTCAGGGTTATAAAGCAAGGACAAAGACTCGACTTTGTAGCTCATTTTACTTATTTACAGGATATTTATTATTTTTATTTGGAGCAGCTTGCCGGACGGCTGAAGGCCAGGAAAAAAAGAAATTTGATTTTGAGAACAATAAGTCAAATGTCAAGGTCAGCAGACAAGGTCAGTTCATACAGTTTCGGTCCAATTTCACCAAATTTGGTTGAAAGGTAGCGGGTTAGGCATGGGCAAATAATTCAGATTTGTGAGAACGGTCATTCGAATGTCAAGGTCACAGGGAATAATCAAGTATTTAACCCCTAAACTCCAACTGTATGATACGGTTGTTACACTCTCTGAGCGCTCCTTATTGTTATACACTTAAAATTTTTGTTGCATCTTCCTGTTTATCTACTTGCCATGAATCTTTTTATTACTCATCTCCTTGTTCAGTTGATCCCGTCGCTACGCCAGGTCATCCCCTAAGCCGAAAAGAATTGTCTGGTGGCAGCAGAACAGCATGGACAAAGATATAATCCAACATTCTAAATGTAACCTGGAGGCAACAAAAAGAATGTTAACTAGAGTGATAACGTTTGCGAAGAAATGCAGGACACTTCTCAAAGATTGCTTCTGGAATAATGTCTTCTTATACTTTAAGCAAAAGATTTGTTTTCTCTCGTACGAATGTAACTGGCTACATGTTGAGTTTGAATCGAACTTGCCTCGTACAATAACCTCGCTTGAAGCCAAACTGAGACGCGTCTTTACTGGGGGTGGTGTTTTGGCGTCTGATGGTTCCGCGCCCGTCTTTTTATACGTTTTAGACTAATAAAATGATTATAAAAACCTTAATATAAAATCGAAGAATGGCGTCTCGAAATACCAGTCCAGGAAGAATACATGCATAGTAGGCTTCAGGCCATTCGGAAACGTGTGTTGGTAAGAGGAGCAAGAACACCGACACCAAGAAGAAACAAAGGAAAAGCAAAATTGTTCCCTTTGTGACATGTAAAAACACACCATCAGACTAACAGAATTAACTGCATTCACTCATCTGCATCTTTACACAAACTGAACACTGCGTAATAACCTGTCATCTCTTTATTCAATACAATACTTGAGTCCAACGGACCTCAGACAGTTTTATTTAGCTGAGACCAAACACTGACGCCTGAGAGTGTTAATACTGCCACCAAAAACCCACTCATGGTCGGGTCTTCTCTAGTGTCTTATGCCAGCGAACTTCACACGATTCTATTCAACTGAAAGCAAGTCATGAGAGTCTGAGAATATTAGTGTGCTGGGCAGTGATACTTCTTTACCTCTTCTACTTTCCTTTTCCTTTTTCTAGCGTCCTCTCGCATCATGTATAAGCGGGACAAAGTGTTGATGATGATGATGATGATGATGATGATGATGATGATGATGACGATGATCATTAAAATCCTACCTACCTCCTCGTTCACTCACAGCAGCTTGATTGCCCTCCCATCCCGTCCAGGCACAAAAATCCTCATCGCTCATTCAGTCTTTCATTTATTCACTCATTCATTCATTCATGTCTTCCGATATCTGTGGGCGTATGAATTTTTATACCAACCATGCATTCATTCATTCATTCATTTATCTCTCTAGCTACTGTATCTATCCATTTTTACCTATACATATCTACCTATCTGTACAAATCTATCTTTCTACCGACTGTATAACAACGTACTTTATTTATAGGTATTTTATGTGTAGGTATGTTCATCTATCTCTCTCTCTCGCTGTCTCTCTGCATCTATATCTGTGTGGTATCTTTATTTATCTATCTACCTATATATCTACCTATATAAAGAGGTATAGGTATAGACAGATGGATAGCTGGACATCTATCTATCTACATAATATTTATCTACCTATATATCTACCTATATAGACAGGTATAGGTATAGATAGATAGATGGGTAGCTGGACATATCTATCTATCTATCGAGAGAGAGAATGCGAATAAAGGTAAAAGTATAGGAATAGCCGTGACCTGAGTGAAAGTGAGAGCTTAGGGTAAAAAGAGAGACTGAGTGAGAAAGTGTCGAAGAAAACAAGTGAGGGACGAGGTAAAAGAAATTAAGGAGAGACTGGAAAAAGAACAGTGGAGAGAGAGAGAGAGAGAGAGAGAGAGAGAGAGAGAGAGAGAGAGAGAGAGAGAGAGAGAGCAAATGATATCAGTAATGTTCCTGCTTCTTCTACCAGTCATACAAACACCTTTAATGTAACCACAGCTACCACTATCGAAACTACCACTATTATAGCTATCACTTTAACTTCTGCCACTACAACTACCGTTTTAACTACAACTACATTCACCACACCTACCATTATCATGACTACCATTACCATAACCAGCATTACCACAACTACCATTACCACCACAACCATTACCATAAATTATTTCAGTTGCCGTCGCCACAGCTACAACTACCTCTGTTACCACTACCTCAAGTATCATTACAACTGCCACTGCTACAACTACCACTATTACGGCTACAAATACCACAACTACCACTATCACAACTACCATCCTTATTGCTCTGACCACCAGTACACCATCCAATACCGCTACATCCACTACCATGACTGTACAACCATAACCATTTTAGTTACCAACATTTCTGTTTAAAAAGGTACTGTCTATTCACCCATCACTACTACAGCTACCAATATTTCAGTTATTTCAGCACCACTACCAATATTTCAACCACCACTACACCGACTATCAACACTTCAATAAACATTACGCCAGCTACCAACATTCCAACCATTACCACATCTACTACCAACATTCACACAGGTGGAGCCATCATTCCTACCACCACCACCACCACTACAAACATCAGAGTGGCAAGAGTACAGTTACTTTAAAACCAGTGCCACCACCACCGCCTTCATTACCACACCTACCACCACTGCCGCTGTCACCATCCCCACTATCATCAGTGCTACTACCATTATCACCAATACCACACAGCATCATCATCACCATCACCGTCATTACTACAGCCGTTTTACCACTGTTCTAACCTGTCGACGATCCCTTATCTTTTAGTTCAGTTGATGGTCAGGTGTTGTCAGACTAGGGTGTCGATTTGAGTCATTCGTGTCTCATCCCTAAGGCTCATCGCATTCCCTGCAACCACGACTTAGTACTGATATCTGACCGTATACCAGTTGTGAGAGTGGCCGTCAACGTAGGAACGTAAGAAGAGTTGATAACCGTATAGACAGGGTGGCCCATGCTACGCTGTAATCTGGTGTATGGATTATTATTTTTTCCTTCTTCTGTTCTTTTATTTAAAAAAAAAAAAAAGATGAAAACAAACCGCTTATAGAATTACCTACACCATCACCATTTTCATTGCTACCAACACCACCACCATTACCATTACTACCACCACCCCCACTGTTACCATTACTACCGCCACCACAGTTACCATTACTACCACCACCACCACCACCACCGTTACTACGACAACTTACACCACCTACATCATCAACATCACCGTCATCATCATTATCGTATTTCTGTATGCAAAAAGAAAAGAACTAAATGCTAGAAGCCACTCCAGGAAAAATTTAACAAATGAGGCACAATCAAGATTCGTTTCTTTTCAAGATGCCTTGACACATTGCGTTTAAAAGGTTGGGGTCACAGGCATAGGCAGATACAGATTAAAACTGACAGTATCAGAACTGACCTGTTGCATATACGAAAGGGAAAGAGTGTTAGTTAACTCTTGCATCAGAGAACTGAATAGAAATGCAGTAAAAGTGCCTTGCCCTAGGCAGCTTACTAAGCGCCCGCTATAATGAAGGAGCAGAAGCAAGCAGACTGTCAAAGGTGCAGTGACCACTGAAATAACGACTGCACAGGGAGATGAGGTGCAACTCTGTGGCGAAGAGAGAGTTTAAAGAGAACCAGTTACTGTGACAACCACTGCCACTGTCACCAACACAACCATGGTCACCGTCAGCTTTGCTACAACAACCACCACCACTGTAATTAGCAACCACAACTACCACTGTCCCTAACCCCAGATACCATCATATCTTCTAGAACAACCATCACTACCACTGACAACCTCCATCAGCACTGCCAGCCAACGAAGCAACCACTACCACTACCACACTATCAACCATCATATCTGCCACCACTCCTATTTTCGCTACCATGAGTACCACAATCACTACTCAACAACCCTGCCACTATCACCATAGCCATCATCAGAAGAGGTTTATTATTATTACCTCTGCCAACGAAGTTGGAGGAAGTTATGTAATCACTTATGTGTGTCTGTTCGTCCAGACGATATCTCTAAAAGTTCCCAATGAATTTCACTGAAATTTGGTGGAAGGCCATGAGCCAAGAAAGAATTGATTAAATTGGGGGGATGGATCCGGATCATCCCGGACAATATCTCCAAAAGTTCTCAATGAATTTCAATGAAATTTTGTGGAACGGTGAGCCATAGGACAAGAAAGAATTAATAAATTTTGAGGCGGATCCGGATCCTATGTATCCCGCACAATATCTCCAAAAGTTCACCATGAATTTCAATAAAATTTTGTGGAGGAGTGGGCCTTGGGACAGGGAACAGTTGATTAAATTTTGGGGGGGATCCGGATCCTATGTATTCCACACAATATCTCCACGGATCCGGATCCGGATTCTTTTTAATGGCAATGGCACTGGCGGAGGTATGCGTTGTCTGAGTGCTTTTTAGTTTTTGACTGTCACTGCTACCAACACTACTGCTGCTATAACAACTACCACTATCACCATCACCACCACTGTCAGCAGCACCACTATCACTACCACCCCCTACTATTACAACCACTTCTACCACAATCATCACTGTCTATACTACCATCGCTTCACTAGTATTGCCACTAATACCATCAGCACCACCATTACCACTACCACTCACAACTACTAACACTACTACTACCACTACCACCACCACTGCCAAAAACTACCCAATATCACTACAACTATCACCATCACCATTACCATCATTATCACTTTCACAGTCATTATCATCACTGCTAATACCACCACCACTAATACTAGCATTACCACTACCACCACCACCAGTACTATTAACATTTCACAATCACTATCATAACCACCATTTTCACCACAACTACAAGCACTACCACCACTACCACACTCTCTGCCCGACCCAATTTCCACCTCTCACCTCACTTTACCTCCCTCACAAAGAGAGTAAGAGAATCTGAGAGCCTTTTGTGAATTTAAGAGCCAGCTGGCTTCTTTATTATCTCTCTCTCTCTCTCTCTCATTTTTTAAACACATGCCATCTCGCTCCATTCTCTTTACTTATTTCGTATCATACTTCCATCATCCTTCTCTCTCTCTCTCTCTCTCCCCCCTCTCTCTCTCTCTCTCTCTCTCTCTCTCAGGGTCGATTATCTTAAGTGCATCAAGTTCCGTTCCATCTCGCAGAAGATGTGAGAAGGAGGAAGGGAGGAAGAGGAGGTAGGGAGCGAAAGAAGGAGGCGGGGGGGGGAGGGTTGGCTGGGGAGCAGGGGGGAGAGTTTAGAGGGGAAGTCAGGAGCCCAGAGGGAGGGAGAGATAAGGGAGGGAACGGGAGGTAAAAACGGAGGAAAGGAAGGGAGGCGGAGGAAGGAGGAAGCGAGTGGTAGGAGGGAGAGCAGAGGAGACGATTGGAGTGGAGAAATCAGATATTTTTTTAAATGATCGGGAACTGAGGTAAAAGTTTCTAGACGGGTGCACTTGGGGACAAAAGATCATCTAATATTTCGGCTCCTCTACGTCTCACTTTCTTTGCCGACTGATATCTCCAAGTTGAAAGAGGCTTAGTGTGTTTCTTTGTTCATGGGTGATGGGAGGAAAATGATGGATATGCCCTACATGTGAAGGAGTCGCAGTGAAACACGTGAACTTTTGTGTGTGACTGTACATATGGGCCACCCTGGATGAAATCTGTGAGTGGGTGTCTGGAGGTAGATGAAAATAAAGAGACACATTTCGTCATCTTTTTCAACACGGTGACGTTTTTACATATATTCTTCCTGGCACAAGACCACCAAATTCAGGTTACGGAATATGCATCGAGTAATATAACAATAAGTACAAATATTACGGTCAGACATACCGTATAGGACGTAAGTTTGGTCCACACACCACTGAGGAATACTGAGATGGGAGTGCAGTTCATATTCAGGTCAGGCTTCGATGACAGAGGCGTGTGTGAGACGTCATATTGGGCAAAGCTTTATCGAGATGACACACACACACACACACACACACACACACACACACACACACACACACACACACACACACACATGGTTTAAGACACGGGACAGTACGAGCTTGACTCATTCCTGTAAAGATACAATTAGGTAAGAACAATTAGGTAAGAACACGCGCGCGCGCGCACACACACACACACACACACACACACACACACACACACACACACACACACACACACACACACACACACACACAATAAACCTCCTTACACAACGCTTGCTGTCTATTATCGTATTACTGGAATACACAGAGGGAAAGAAGGATTGAGAAAGTTTAAGCAGACAACATAATTATACCAAGTAGGTCCACAACATTCACCACGGACGAGAAAGGTTGAAAGGTGAAGCGTTGGTGAAGGAGAGAGGCAGAGCTTTGTTCCTGTACAACCATAGGAGAGGGATGACATCAGAGGGAGGCCATCCTTTATGTGATAATACCTGATACAGTTAGAGGGAGGGAACTTTTACCCGTGGTAGTCGCCTCTTTACCAATTGTTTGTGAGAGGATTACAAATTATCTTCATCACCATCTTCAGTACGATTTTTTTAAATGCCCTTTCTCAGTGATTTTGTTTCGATCGGTGTGTGTGTGTGTGTGTGTGTGTGTGTGTGTGTGTGTGTGTGTGTGTGTGTGTGTGTGTGTGTGTGTGTGTGTGTGTGTGTGTGTGTGTGTGAATAACTCAAGCAGTTTTTATCCAAGTTTAACCAGAACTTGATGTAAGTGTTTAGGGTCAGCCAAGGGAGTGATCTGTTGCTTTTATAAACAATAACCAAAGGTCAAGGTCACAGAGCTAGGTCATATTTTGACCTAGTAGTAACTCTGACAGGTTTTGTCTGATTTAGGCCGAAGTTAGTGGAAGGGTTGACGGTATGACAAGAATGAAGTGACGATTTTGAGAACAAATAGTCAAAAGTCAGGGTCACAAGGCAAAGCCAGATTACGACCCATGTGTCAGCTGGTGAGCAAAATAACTAAAAGTTTTGATCGGATTTGAACCAAACATGGTGGAGGGTTGGGCATGTGCCACGAGGCTGACCAGCTGTTTCTGAGAACAACAGATCAAACGTCGAGGTCAAGTGGTAAGATCAGCTGAAACAATTTTTATTCGATTTAGACTAAACTTAGTGGAAGAGTTGTGGTTAAGGCAAGGCCAAAGAGATTCAATTTTGAGAACAATCGATCAGATGTAAAATTTACAAGGAATGGCCAAAAGTCAAGATCGTGGACCAAGATAAGTTCAAACAGCTTTGATTTGACTTCGATCAAACTTGGTGTAAATGTTCGGGTCAAGCTGGAGTAATGTTATTCGTTTTTGAGAGCAGTCGGTCGAACGAAGTCACAGAGCAAGACAAATACTCGGTCCTTAACCAACTGGTGGGTGCATGTATTGCACTCTCTTGTTTATATTTAATTCCTGCTGCCCCCAGATTATGTAGAGGTCTCGTAGTGATGAGTCACCTTGTAGATTAGCAACTTGGACGATGGCATAAATATGTTGCATAATTTTGAGCGCCATACTGAAACTGATAAAATGAGCTGCTTACAACTGGCTCAACCAGTATACAGTAAGGTGAATAACGCCTTCTGTAGAGCAAATATACATTAAAAAAAAAAGTAATCGCACTTAAAAAGATAATGAAAACCTTCTAATTGCGTTAGCACGTGAGTCTCTTTGCACTGGTCCTGAATAAAATTATAATACTCTCATCTTAAATCTCGGGACCAACTGCCTATCCCTGGGCTCCTACGCTCCTCATGGGGCAATGTAGGACTGGATGATGGATGGATGGATACTTTTGCATGAATCAGATAAATTAGGAAGATTGCAAGTACTCATTGGGAATGCAGGATAGTCTTCACACACACATACATACACACACACACACACACACACACACACACACACACACACACACACACACACACACACACACACACACACACACACACACCAAATAAAAAAAAAGGTATCATTCATAAGGTGACTGTCCACTCCTTAAAAAAAAAAAAAAAAAAAAAAGTAAACTCTATGGATTTCATTTTGCACCACTTCACTAAATATGTGTATTAGAATGGTTTGACCTTTGCTCCCCTGAACCCCTATCAAAGGCACAGATAGAAAAAGTGAGAAAGGTGCCTGGGTGTATATGCCCAGCGAACATACTGCTAAGACTGAAGTGAACTGGTAAAGGAATGAAGGAATGAAACGAAACTAGAAAGTGTTTGAAAAAATAAAAGAAAGAGTGAAAGAAAACGAAAAGTGAGCAAATACACTATGGTCCACTAAGTCATTACACTGAAAGAAACAAGACGTTAAATGACTTGGTAGATGAGTAAATAATTGAAAAATAAATGGATAGCTGGATGAATAAGTTAATTGGGTTGATGGGTGGTTAAAGAGTCGGTTGATTATGTAGTTTGGTTGTGAAGTGGTTACATAGCCTAATTGACTATCAAGTGGTTTAGTATTGGGCAACTAGGTGGTTAACTCTTTACAGACAGCTCATAGCGAAGAATATTCTCCTTTTTTAAATATACTTTTTGTATAGAAGATAATGAACATATACATGCCGAAAAAAGTCTGAATTGTACAAATTATAATAGGATTTGAGGGTGGTTTGTCCACTTGGCGTCCAGGGAAGAAGAGATATTACACACAAAAAATGTTATGCTACACTGGTTTCAACAAATTACATTTGCCTGCCACATCTTTACTTCGTACTTCAGATCTACATAAAGCTGATAAGGACTAAGATCCATGGTGTAAATGACCCTTCATACAGGGCTTTGAGTACTGGTGGTCAGCTTTACTGACCAACTATATTTAGGCCCCACATAATATCTTCAATGGTTTGGCCATTATAATGCACTGAGAGCTTTTACTATATCCATGTGAATAAGATATATTATGATTCACCGTGATACTCAGAGTAATCTATCACTTATACATAAAGTTGTGCAACAAAACAGAGCAGCTCTTACCTTGATGTGTATCAGCTGTAGATTCAAAGTTAACCCCTAGCCGGTGGCAGCAGTTGCTGAGAGGCATCTAAAAAAAAAAAAAATCGTCTTTATATAGATGTCCGCGACCAAAGGATTGGAGCATAAATATAGTTACACCGCATTATGTAAGATTTTAACATAGTCTATATATAGACTCTACCGCATGTAAGGTTTTAACATAATCTACTGTATATATTAAGACTCTACTGCAATATGGAACGGTTGCAATATTTCATTAACGTAGCAAAATGGGTGTTGCAAGCATCTGGCTGCTGGAGTGGTATGAGTAGATTGTAGGTTTCTTTACTATGCCTTGTAAATGACCAAACCTAAAAAGGTATACATCTCCCCGACATAAGTTTCCTTCCACACCTGATCTCTGCTCTTTCTCATCATTTTCCCCTTCCTTCTCCTTTCTTCACAGACCTTGGCAGCATATTTGTTTGTTTCTCTCACTTTATGTTCAATTATATCCCTTTCTACATATGACGGAAAGATCTCTACTGGGTCCTGAGGATTTTGCAAAACTACTTTGACCCTTGTGTCCCCAGTAAATGGCAATCGTTCTCTACTAACTGGAGAATGACTCAACCACCCAACAGGAGCACTGTCATCATTGCCATCAGTTTCTGCACACGACAGATTAACATCTGGTTCCTCTGCAGTCTCAAGTTGTGATTCATCACCATTATCAGTGTCATCACCATCACTACCTGATGTAGAATCACTACTAATATCATCAACGAAATCAATCATCCAAATCCTGATTTAGAATAAGTTGTATCTCATCATCACTAACATTCCTCCTTTTATGGGACATGATCATGTTTACAATATCCAAATATCAAAAGAAAATTAGAAATTGAGGTCTACAGGAGAAACAAAGGAGCGTTGTGTCCCCTCCAAACTGGGAAGACTCAGTGTCGTTCGTTCGTTTGTAGTCACTGAGTAACCTAATATAAGTCACCTGCGTCCCTGTGTTGCCAGTTAGAGATATCTGAGGCTCTAGGGCACTTAAACACTGCCAACTATATACAGTCTGTGCTAGGATTTACAGGGGACAGTTCTGGGGGAAGCATCTACAGTACATATAGTCTCCCTGCAGTTTTCTTGTAGATTTTGCACCGTAGTTCCTCCGCCGGCAAAGGGTTAACACATGGCGAGTCAGGCTACTCTGTTTTCTTTGAAGGATTTATCCTAAGTTGTAGGAGAAAACCAAAAGGAGCAACTTAAAAATTCAAACACATTAAAAGCATAAGACCAGATGATTAGCAGAGCTAACGACTTGGCACTGAAGGGTTAAGTAAGTATGAGGCTAGTTACTTGGGAAATAAGCTTGGTTAAGTGACTAGGCAACAGTTAAGTGAATAAGCAGATAGTTAACGGGGTAAGTAGGTGGTTACGTGGTTAGGTACGTGGGTAATTAGCAGCTAACTTCTTCAGCCAGAGGACACTTTCACTTCTAATTTCAGATGATTCATTCAACGTAGAAGAGACTTTTCAAACTGAGGGGTTTGATTTATGCTTCGAATATCCCTTCACTGCTTGCCATCATCTCCAAGTTGAATAATGTCGTCTGGTGGCAACAAGTGTGAGATGTTACTACTATAATTCCTGGTAGAGAATTAATGATGAGTTTATGATATGTTCAGTACATCATCATCATCTGCGTCATTATCATCTGCCTGACTTATTCCTCTGCAAGACAAAGGCATCTCCACTCTGATTCACTGGCTGTTAGCAAGTTCCATCCAGTCCCAGCAAATCTTCGAATTTCATCTCGCCATATTATTCTGCGTCTGCGTCTGCCTCTCTCTCTCTCTCTCTCTCTCTCTCTTATCCATCGTCAGGGCAGCTCGTCCCTCAGTCCACAATGCCTTGTTTGTACTAATTTTGCCACTTCTGAGAAGTGGCCTGAACACATTACAAATGAGTACCAAGAAAAACGAATGGAAGGAACTTCACTGTGCCCTTTTTTTTTTTTTGGGGGGGGGGGGGATTTAAGAAGAAAATATTAATGACGATGATGATGATGATGGTGCTGGTGGTGGCGATGATGATGATTTTCTGTACCTAATTTAAATCATGCTTATCTCAGCAAACACAGGTTAACTACTTCAGTATGCTAGAAAATTTATAACATGTTCTGGGTGAGAACAGACGATCATATTTAAATTATGAATTGGCCCCCCGTCCTCTAGGGCAGAAACGAACAGTCTCCTCAAACCCTTTCACGAAGCCAGAGAAGTGAACTTTTTTTTTTTTTTCAGATCAATGACAGTTTATTCAGTTTAAGAATTGCTGTCATCCATTAAAGGTTTATTAGTACTGAGTGAATGGTGACAGGCCTCCTTCTACTGTACCTGCTTGTTCCTATTTGCAGATCCCTCGCAATTCATACATCAGTGGCAAGTAATGTTATGATGACGATGGTGGTGGTGGTGGTGGTGGTCTCACTGAGAGCTTTAAAATATTCACTAGTCATTCTTGTTCACACTATTTTGTTTATTAACTTATTTTCTTTAATGATGGCGTGTACTAATTATGGCCTCGTTCTGCTTTGTTTAGGGCTGTGTGGGTCCCTTGTCTGTCTTGTAAGAACTGAGCATCAGATTGTTTATTAGTGTGATGATGATGAAGTGGGGATGAGTGATGACGGTGCAGCGTGGACACTTGTTTGTTTTCATTAACCCCTTCACTCCGATGACGTTATGCTGGAGTGGGAAGCCTTCATGTGGTGACACCGGTATAACCAGGTGGCGCCACTGCCCGGGGATACAAAGGCCCCTCTTCCTATCCCCCTAAAGGAGGACGGCGGACTACAAGAGAAGGACAGTTTTATTTTGGAGTCCAATGGGTTCACATCCAAATAAGCCTGGAGACACAACAACGACTCCGATGTAGTAGCCAGCTTAGAAGAAACCTTTGGAACAGCAGTGGTTAAATACAGCCTTCATTAAAAGTTTCACCATTAGATGTCCTTCCGAAATGAAATATAGTCGTCTAGAAGTAGCAGGAATAAGCTAAAAAAAAATGTCACCAAATTCAGCGGGTTAATCAGGGTGACCTCCGGCACTGGGTCGTCATCAGACAGATGGAAATGGGTAGGCACATACAGAAATAGATGGGAAGATAAGCAGACAGATAGACAGGCAGAATAACAGAGAGATAGAGAGGCTGACAAATAGACAGAGGGATAGTCAGGTAGACAGGTAGACAGACAGACGGATAACCAGATTATCATCATCATCATCATCATCAGCCACGCTCACCCCACTGCAGGACAGGTCTCCCATCTTTTTCCACTCTGATTTATTTAGTTGTTAACTTGCTATATCCAGTCCCAGCGAATCTCCCTATTTCATTTCGTAATCTTGCTCACTGTGTGATTCTTTCTCTCGCTTCATCTCTGGTTTGTCACTCCGTTATCCCGGGTGCCCATCTACCTGAGCCAGATCTGCCAGGTACCGACTCAAACTACCTTTCTAAACCACTATGACAAGATAAAATGACAAACAAAAATAGCTGTCTTGTTTTTTCTTGCTTTCTCTGTTATTATTACATATACGCTTGCTGTTATCTGCTCCAGCACAGTGACACCAAAAAGCACAAGAAAGCACTTTATTCTCTCACAGTCAGTCTGTCAACTGTCGTACGAAACTGTCTATAATACACGATAAGTGAAGCAACAAAGTGTAGATGTTTCACACATGCTATGATATAGACTCTATATCATAGCATGTGAAACATCTACACTTCGTTGCTTCACTTATCGTGTATTATAGAGCACTGACAGTGAATCATTCTCCCATAATTTCACTCTGCTGTATTGCATACACGCCTCATCCGCATGGATCCTCAAACCTTTGATTCAACATCTCTTTCACACCATCCATCAACCTCTTCTTGGCCTCCCCAAACTGTCACTCTATCTACTTCTGATTTGCATGCGTTCTTAACAATAATTTTTAGCCATTCACGCCTAATGGCAATACCGGTGGCTCAGTCGGTAGAAAGGTGGCCTGCAGTCCTACCGGACCCAGATTCAAATCCCCGCTGGGGCAGGGAACAGTTTAAGGATTTGAATTTCATGAAATCAGATTTTACTGATCTACTAGAAGACCCGCCGACATGTCGAAAAAATACCCCCGCTAATACCAATACACCAGTCCTGTATGAGACAGCCCTAGAATGTATTCAGTATGGACGGTGGGTTTTAGTGCCGAATTGTTGACATGTAAAGAGGTGTATGGTATGTAGGAGGACTACTGGGGCTTGATGGCAGGCTGTGAAGCCTATGCCCAGAGTCGGACACATAAAAAAAATAAAAAACACAACCTGGTCAGCCATTGTCTTACTACGTATACAGTAGTTCCACACCTTTCTTGCACTGTTGTCTGTCACTCACCCCCTGAACTCACACATTGCAGACACTGCCATTCCTTTCTGAATCCTGAAATTTGGGGCCCACACTTTACTTCAGTAATGAACTGTCGGCACCACCATGACTTATTATAGGCCTATATCCTCCTTCGCTCAACAAAAATATAACACTAATCTTTTCTGTCCACATGTCTTTTAATGTCCGTTATACTTTTATTTCTTCTCTTATCCGATGACCTTAGATCTTAGGGCTCCGCGTACTGCGGATCGCATCTAAATCTTCCTCATGTAGGATTACTGTCATATTGTGGTGTTCTGTCTGCTTACTACATATCACAGCCTTTTTTTAATGACATCCACCATCAACGTTCTCTTCTCACAACCCTTCCACACTCACATACCATTAGGTGAACTATACCTTCTGAGTCCGTACCACCACTGCTACATCATCGTATGACAACAACTCAGCCTCTTCTACTCCTCTCTCCTTGCATCCGTTATCCATTTAAGTCCCGTGATGTATTTTTTTATTTCAATCTGCATACACCTGACGATCCTATTTAGTTCTGCATAAAGTTTTTGAGCTGAAGCTGTTAATGAAGGCTATGATTTATCTCATCACTCCATTTCAGAAAGTCTCTCCAAGTCTGAATAAAATCGTCTAGAGATAGCAACATTATAATAGAAAATACGTCATCGGGGTGTAGGGGTTTAATTTATGCCTACTTCTCAATGACTTTACATCTATTTCACATCTATTTCCCTCTCCAGCCCATCCCTGAGGAAACTAAGCAGCGACAGATACATCACACATCCCTGACACATCCATCACCTGATTTAACAAAATTCATCCCTTTTTTCTAAGCTGTTTTCTTGCATCCAACCCCATCTTGTTTCAGCCCAGTCACCCCCTCATTTCTAAGTATATTCTAGCTACCCACTGGAATACAGCGCACCCCCACACAATGCTAACTCACACAGCGCGAATCACCTACAATGCGAGGTCAACCCGGAAAATGTTTATTTCTATCGAATGCGAAATCTGCGAATCGAACTTCCCATAATGCGAATCGGCTGTATGATTCCAAGGCAAAAATGGACTTCCCTCCATTACTACGAGTGTCAGGCTGGACAATGCGAGTCAGTCACACGAAGGCAGGTGGCTGGCAACCAGCCAGATTCAAAATGGCGGACAGCTGGCAAGCTATCTGCATGCCATCTACCGACATTCCTGGGTAAACTGACACTTCTCCATATTGCTGTGAGAACACACGTTGTACCTCGCATCCTGTGGTTTAGCATCATAGCAGTACCCACCTGTTCATCATGGTCTCAGCTATCGACTTTGAAGGCTTTAGGGCACCTCCAGGAGACCTCAGCAGTGACAGAGTGACAACGGGGCGCTCCACCCCGCGGGGCAAGAGTAGACGACGAGCCCCGGATAACCACCCCCCTCCCTTCTTAACAAGCCCAAAGGTCACTTTTAAATAGGGGTACATGGTGTTCTATTGGTTGTTTTATAAGGTTGGTCCAACTAGAGGTACAAAGTATTAGCAGGGTAGAGTAGGCTGGAAGGGGACCCGAAGACCAAGCCCATTTCCCCATAAGTTCTTTGGTTCACACAATGCGAAAACGTAGAGTGCGAGGGTTTCTGCCGCCTATAAACTCGCATTGTGTGAGGGTGCACTTCTAGATTAAGAAAAACTTTTGGAACTGAAGGAGACAGATTTTGCTTTCATTACCCACCTCAGTACTAAGGGTCTTTGCTAAGCTAAAAAAAAAAAAAAAAAAATCGTTTGGAGGTAGCAAGATTACAGTGCAACAAGACGTCATGGTATTGAAGGGGTTAATGATGTTGCTGTTGCTGTTTTCTGTGTGTGTGTGTGTGTGTGTGTGTGTGTGTGTGTGTGTGTGTGTGTGTGTGTGTGTGTCTCCAGCGACCTCTATTAAAAATTAGCGCTGGAAGAAAATAAAGACGAGATTATCTTAATTGTCCATATCAGATTATCCGCAATGGAGAGAGAGAGAGAGAGAGAGAGAGAGAGAGAGAGAGAGAGAGAAAGACAGAGAGAGAGAGAGACAGAGAGACAGAGAGGAGGGGGGGAATGAAGAAGGTAGAGGACAAGGAATGCTGGAGGGGAAAAGGATAGGAGAGCTGGATGGAGGATGGCAGGAAAGAGAAAGATAAAGGAACAAAAAAGAAAGAAGCCAGAAGGAGGAAGAGAGTAGAAAGAGGCATAGGCCAAAGAAGGGATGGGGAGGAAGGAAAGGAAGCAAGGGGAAAGATGGAGGAGGGGGAGAGAGGGATGGAGAAGTATGGAGGGGGGGGGGAAGAGGAAGGATGGAAAAGGAAGAGAGAAGAGAAGAATAAAGAAGAAGGAGGAGGAGAGGAAGGAAAGAAAATGAATTGGGGTAGAAGAGGAGGGAAAGGGGATGAGGAGGAGACAGATGGAGGGCATAGTGAAAGGGTGGAGAAGGGCAGAAGAGAAGGAGAGGAGAAAAGAGGGAAGAACGAAGGAGGGATAGAAGAGCGAAGGAGAAGGATGGAGGAAGGAGAGAGAACAGATTAAGTGAAAGAGATGGCGGACTAGGAGGAAGAGAGGAGAATGAGGTAAGGTAATTGGGGGATCAGGAGAGAGAGAGAGAGAGAGAGAGAGAGAGAGAGAGATGGGGGGAACTTCTTACTCCTTACTGACGATTTTTTTCTCTCACCTCCTCCTCTTCCACTCTGCATTAACACTCTCAGGTTCCTATGATTTACTACCACCTGAAAAAAAAAATCGTCTGGCGTTAGCTGGAATGAATATGAGTTGTCCCGAACTTGAGGGGGTAAACACACACACACACACACACACACACACACACACACACACACACACACACACACACACACACACTCCATATCTGTCTGTCTGTGTGCCTCTTTAATACTATTGTGATATAATTTGCTCTTGACATATGAGAGGGATTAATATGGGATTTAATGGAGAAGGGGGGGTGAGGGACGGAAGAGGAGAGAAGGAAGGGGGGAGGGAAAGGAAAGGAAAGAGAGAGGTGAGGGAGGGAGAAGGGAGTGAGGGAGGGAGGGAAGGACTGGGAAACGAAGGAAGGAGGTAGCTTGGAAGGGAAGAGGGAATATGAGGAAAGGGGACGGAAAAGAAGTAGGAGAGATAGATAGATAGGCAGATAGACAGACAGATAGATTGAGAGAGAAGAAGTGAATAGAATATGAGAGAAGAGGATGGATAAAGCATATCTCCTTTGATAACCTCTTCAGTATGAGGACGTCTTGTTTATTTTAGTGTGTATGTCGCCAAACGATTTTATTATGCCTTGTAGAGAGCTTTGTGACGAGGTGTTTGAAAATTATCCAAGAAACTGGCAGTAGACGCAATGGCTCTACCCTACATACATATACAAGGTGTCCGACTTAACACTCTCAAACTTCTACACTCACGGCTAGTTTATAAGAATCACATATCGGACACAAGTCAAGAGTGAGAGCAGTGGAAATGAGTTACTTGAGAGTGACAGGTTGGGTTACATGGAGAGACAGACTGAGAAATACAGAACTGAAGGAGCGTTGTGATGTGGATGTGGATGTGGTTGAATGCGTTAGAAATGCACTGAGATAGTTTTGTCAAGCAGAAAATATGGAGAGCGAGAGACTAACAAGGAAAGAGTATGTGAATGATGTGGAGGGGGAGGAGAGGAAGGGGGAGGCCGAGGATGAGATGGAGGGATGGAATGGAGAGGTATATGAGGGAGGAGTGTGTGAGTTGAAGGGAGGGCAATGAAATGGCGGGGGAAAGGGAGACATGGAGGCGATTTGTCTGTGGCCACCCCTTGTGGGACTCAGGCGTCTCGCAACAGATAGATAGATAGACTTGTAGGTAAATGGAACAGAATACTTGGGTTGTCCGAATCATGAAAGGGTTAATTTCACTAGTATGAACACTCCCAGGCTCCGGTGCTCAACCTAACCTGAACCGCATCATCCGACGTTCGTTTCACTAAATTCTGATGCTGAGTTGCTGAGGTGGAGAGGGTAAGTGAGGAGTACTTGGGTAGTGACAGATTACTGAATCGGTGTGTGGCCACTGACTATTATTACCCTCTTTATGTTTTCATTTTCATGTTTCTGAATCTTTCATTAGTCATTCGTGACAGATGGAATACGGTTGTGAACATATTGTCACGATGATGATAATAATTATGACGACTGATATTACCGTTACTACTACTAAGTAAGTAGTAGTAGTTGTAGTAGTAGCAGGAGTAGTATCATATTATTTTATATTTTCTTTACCACAGCTGAGACCCTTACAGCCATAATGCGTAATATCTTTCCCGAGTCTCCCTCAGCAACTTACGAGAAAACAGCTTCCGCGTATATTATCAGGGGACCCCTTGTGTGTGTGTGTGTGTGTGTGTGTGTGTGTGTGTGTGTGTGTGTGTGTGTGTGTGTGTGTGTGTGTGTGTGTGTGTGTGTGTGTGTGTGTGTGTGTGTGTGTGTGTGTGTGTGTGTGTGTGTGTGTGTGTGTGTGTGTGTGTGTGTGTGTGTGTGTGTGTGTGTGTGTGTGTGTGTGTGTGTGTGTGTGTGTGTGTGTGTGTGTGTGTGTGTGTGTGTGTGTGTGTGTGTGTGTGTGTGTGTGTGTGTGTGTGTGTGTGTGTGTGTGTGTGTGTGTGTGTGTGTGTGTGTGTGTGTGTGTGTGTGTGTGTGTGTGTGTGTGTGTGTGTGTGTGTGTGTGTGTGTGTGTGTGTGTGTGTGTGTGTGTGTGTGTGTGTGTGTGTGTGTGTGTGTGTGTGTGTGTGTGTGTGTGTGTGTGTGTGTGTGTGTGTGTGTGTGTGTGTGTGTGTGTGTGTGTGTGTGTGTGTGTGTGTGTGTGTGTGTGTGTGTGTGTGTGTGTGTGTGTGTGTGTGTGTGTGTGTGTGTGTGTGTGTGTGTGTGTGTGTGTGTGTGTGTGTGTGTGTGTGTGTGTGTGTGTGTGTGTGTGTGTGTGTGTGTGTGTGTGTGTGTGTGTGGTTGCCGTAGTAACGTGCCACTCAGTCGACGAAGCTAAATGCCCCCCAGGGACTCACCGTGTCGCGACGCCCCTGGTTGCCCCTCCAACCCCTGCTCCCCAGCCCTCATCATAATTTAAAAAGCGTACCCTGATAATATCAAGAAGGCAATAGTTTTCTTTTATTAAATCCTTGAGCAATTTCGAGGAATTGGAGGTTAATTTTGTTTACTGTCTTACCTCTTTTAACAATTAGTAATGTTTACATTTGTTTTTTTGCAGGTTTAACATTCAGCATATGATTTATGTAATGTAACATTTAAGCTCTCATACGTCAACAGTAACGATGATAGGTTAATTTTCTTTCGGTATCAAGGTCGAAATATTCGATGGTAAACTGAGTGACTGGTTCTCCATTTCACAGCCAGGTGGCATCTCCTTCGATATCTGCCTCGCTGACGGGGGGAGGGAGGGAGAGAGAGAGAGAGAGAGAGAGAGAGAAGAGAGAGAGAGAGAGAGAGAGAGAGAGAGAGAGAGAGAGAGATGCAAATATGGGGTGGGGGAGGGGGGGGGGCAAAAAGCAAGAGTTGGCGGGAGCTGCGGCAAGTGGAGGTAAGGGAGGTGGAATACATGGGAATATTGAGACAAATTAATAGATAAACTGACATAGATATACAGATAGATATAATAAATGCTGTACACAGACAGACTGCACATGCGAACAGAGAGAGAGAGAGAGACAGACAGACAGAGAGACAGAGACAGAGAGAGAGAGCGAGCAAGGAGGGAAGGGGGGAGTCACCGCATGCAAGGTCAAACACACGAGCGCCGCACTAAAGCTGATGGGTCCTCTCCTTTTTAACCTGGGAAGCGGGAGGAGGGGGATGCCGCGTCAGGGTGGGGTGGGTGGGAAGGGGGGCTGTTAGGACACGCAGTAATTGCCCGGTTAGGTGGTTATATGGGATAAGTGGATTAGTGATAGGCTGGGTAAGTGGACAGGTGATTAGGGGCGGTATACTCAGTAGCTTTGATGATTTCGTAATAACTTTTTCCTAGTGACTTATTCTACATTTTATCCCTCAGCATCTTCGTATAGGTATCCTCCTGTGCAATATTAAAGGCATAATTAACAGGGAGGAGAATGATAATCCTTTCACTAGCAGGGGGATTTCCGAAGCTGAATAAAATCGTCCGGTGGTAGTAAGACTGAACTAAGAAGAGGTCACCGAAATGAAGAAGTTAACGACCAAATCCCATCCATTTAATCCCCTAACAACTTGACCTACCTAACCATATACCATATCACCGAACCACCTTCCCACTAATCCACTAAACCACCTAACCAATTAACCACCTAACTAGTCAATCACACGACCTCTTAACGAACCTGTCACCAGTTCACCGACCCCCTATTACAACCTAACTAGAAAATTACCGCGTAACCTAACAGTCTTCCCCACCCCTTTAGTTTTGAAGCCACCCGGTCATCTCTCTCTCTCTCTCTCTCTCTGGGGGCAGGGTAGGTCAGTGGCAGAGCGCCTGACTCGAGTCCGAAGGGTTGAGAGTTCGCGCCCCGGCCGGGTAGCTGACCTGCTGGGAGAGGTAGCGCTCTCCCGTCACCTAGCAGGGCTATATGGTCTTCATGGCCTAGCTCGAGGGAATTCATTTCTCCATTCTCTCTCTCTCTCTTTCTCATTTCTTTTGTGCCTCTTAACCTTTTTACTCCGATGGCGCATTTTTCCATGTTATTCCTGCACCTTTAGACAATTTTACTCATATTAGGAGAGACTTTATGAAATGGAGGAGTCGTAAAGTCTTCATAACCCTTTTACCACAAGATGTTGTCATATGCTGGATAAAATCGTCTGGTACTAGCAAGAATGAACAACAAAACTACTACATCGTATTGAAGTAGTTAGCAAGTATCTAACCATCTAAGCAAATAAACACGTGTGGGAACATTCTAATTCTCTTTGGCGTCTCGTAGGGCCACTTCCATCGCGATATACACCTGTTCGCCACACCTTAATGAGGGCTGTTATCTTTCCCCTCCAATTCCAGCGTTCTTTCCTGTGCTGAATAAAATCGCCGAGAACTAAAACAATAAAAATAAGATAATGGGGTTACCTGGCTAGATGACTGGGTGATTAGGTGGTTACGTGGATAAGTGGTTAGGTGACTGGGCAGCCGAGGGGGAAAATGGTTAGGTGATTGTGTGGCCAAGCACGTGGATAGGTGGGCAGGGGCAAGGTCGTGGGCAAGCGGTAGTAGTCTGGGTCAGGTTGGAGATGTTCAGTTGACATGTGTTGCGTAGATGGTATGCAGCGTGTTGGAAAGGACGGTAGGCAGGTAGGTGGGTAGATAGGTGGGTGGGTGGGTGGGTGGGTGGGTAGGAAGGTGGGTAGGTAGGTAGGTAGGTAGGTAAGTAGGTAGGTAGGTAGGTAAGTGGGTAGGTAGGTAGGTAGGCTGGTTGGCTGGTAGGTAGGTAGGTAGGTGGGTAGGTAGGCTGGATGGTTGGTTGGTTGGTTGGTTGGTTGGTTGGTTGGTTGGTAGGTATGTTGGTAGGCTGATAGGTAGAAAGTGGTGGAGCCTGGAAGTACACATTTCAAGGTACGTAGGAAGCTTACGAAGGAAGGGGGAAACGATGTAGGTAATTCATAAGAGAAATTGGCAGGTGGGCAAGTAGTTAGGTAGGTCAGCTGGTTGGTAGGTAGGTCGACAGCTAGTTAGTTGGGCGGGTAAATTGACAGGTGGATAGGTCGATAGGCAGTTAGGCAGGCAGGTAGATAGACAGGTAGGTGCAAAGACATGCTGTTATTCAGGAAAACAGGTGGATAGATAACTAGGCATGTAGGCTGAAGGTAGATAAGTAGGCAGGCAAGTAGGCAGACAGGTTAGACGGCAGGCACACAGGTAGACAGATAGATAAACAAACAGATAGATTAAACAGATAGACGGTAATGGTGACTTCTCCCTCCTTGCGATACATAACCCTGGTGAAAAAAAAAATCGTCCGGCGTTAGCAAGCGTAAAAAAAGGCGACATTCTATTAAAGGGGCTAAGTTGAAAGTTGTGCTTCCTTAGCTGCATAGAATAGTCTGTTGGCAGCCAGACAGTGCAAAGATGTCATCAAACTGAAGGGGTTACAAAGGAAAACGGGGGTATGTGTAGGAAGTGCCGAGAAATAGTAGGTAGGAAGTTGGTAAGTAGGTTGGATGTTAGGTAGAGGGAAAGTATCGGAGTAAGAGGGTAGATGTGTAAAGAGGTACAAAGTGAGCTGGAAGACTGATAGTCACATGAATCGGCGACTGATAGATATGATGAGGAATCAGTGTTGTGTAGAGAGTTTTGGGGAGAAATATATTCGCATGGTAAGATGGGCTGGAAGACTGATAGACAGGCACACGAATCGACCGACAGATAGACAGAATGATAAATGCATGATTGTACAGAAAGGGCTAAGGGGAGATGTGTGTGTAGAGCGCAGACTGATAAAAAACTGAATGAGAGAAAGCTATCTGTAATTATCAGCAGTGACTATTTCGTAAATGACATTCCCGCATTAGAAAAGGATACATGAGATTCTGGTAGGTGTATAGAAACGAACCGTAATATATGATCCTGTTCATGAGCCTAATAAGTCTAGTGCGAGAGAAGCAATCAACATTAACCTCCCTTAGTGGAATGACATCTTTTAAAAACAGTATTCTTGCAGTTACCAGAGGATTCATCGAGCTTAGATCAGACCTCTTTAGTGAGGTGTCAGAAACATTCCCTTCATTAACTAACTCATTAAGTTTTAAATAAAACACACACACACACACACACACACACACACACACACACACATATTGTGGTAGGTGGGGGCGCTCACCATCCACTCACTCGATGTAGTGCTCCTCTCAGGTGTCTGCCCTTTCCTCTGCTCCATCCTTCTTTCTTTTCATCCTCTTCTGCTTTTCTTTCCTTCATTCTTCCCTCGTCCTTCTGCCTCCGGGTGACTTTATGTTCCCTCTTCTGTTTTTCTTTCCTTCATTCTTTCCTCTTCCTTCTGCCTGTGGGTGACTCTACACTAAGTGACAAGACAAATGGTTTCCAGCACACCAGGAAACCATTTACTACGCTGGATGGTAACCGTAGAACCAAATTCTGGCGCCTGGTGGTTTTGTGGGTAATTACGGCGCTCCAATCGGATTAAGCCAGTGAAGATTTATATCCAAGGGATGGTTGGGGTTTACCGCTCACGTAATGGCACTCAGGGATGAGTGAGGCTGGTCACTCTCATCTTAAATGTCAGGACCAACTTGCTTCGCCCCGGGCTCCTACGCTTGGCAACGTAGGATTGGATCTATCTATCTATCTATCTATCTATCTGTCTGTCTATCTATCTATCTATCTATCTATATATATATATATATATATATATATATATATATATATATATATATATATAATGCTCTAGTTATGTTACCATAACTTGGTCCTGATTTATTTTTCTCCTGTAGCTTCTTTCACGTAGCTCAACTGCAGAAAAAAGACAATTCTAGATCTCTGCATGCTTCGTATAACACTTTTTCGGAACTATCATCATATTACGGTGTAAAGCTATTGCAACAACTCATTATTAATGATGATGTGATAGTTTTAGGTCAAGCTAGAATAAGCAGAATATAAATGATTTTACTGGAGCTTCGAACAGACCCCTTCACAATGAAGAGATGTATCACAAGCTCCATTTACTCCCTCAGTTATTATCGACGTCTGTTTTTATATTGGTCTTGCCCTTGTCAAACGATTATACCGGGGCAGGGACAGAGCTCTGGTAATGAAGGTGATGAATGGACGTTGTGTGATATTTCGCGTTTGTCGACAGACAGGAAACATAAAATTCACGGGTACACCAACTCTGATAAATGCTGGAGAATGAGAGAGAGAGAGAGAGAGAGAGAGAGAGAGAGAGAGAGAGAGAGAGAGAGAGAGAGAGAGAGAGAGAAATGTTGCATGCGTGTGGTACAATTTGCAAATGCTATCCTGACCAGACTATTAATTTGTATCTCTCTCTCTTCCATGACCTGCTTCCGCTGCGGCTTCCTCTAGGTGAGTACATGCTATTATCTTATACTTATTTTCCTACACTGCGGTCTGAGATAAAGTGACAAGGTAAGTGGAGAGGATAATGGAAAGGGAGTAGGAGGCAAATAAATGGATGTCGTTGTTCTCTGTCAACCTGTACGTGACATTTACCCTGTTTTGGCAAATGTTTGAATTGTTCTGGGGGGATTAAGCGTCCACCACACAGCACAAGTGTGTACCCGCAATTAAAATCGAAAAGGTAAGTGCAAAGGGAAAATCCAGTAATTTATATGGTAAGAAAAAGGCTTACTAAAAAAAGAAAATACAGTTCTCTCTGTAGTGTACTGACGCCCCCTGTCCTGAAAATGTGCAAAATTTGGTAGGTTTTCATCCTCCACCATATATACTCTTACAGTATGTCAACGAATCATTCTTGTGAGCGTATTGTTCTACTTCAAAAACCATTAGTTCAGTCTCTGGAGATGACATTTGATCGGTGCAACACATCCCGGAAGCAGGCAACACACAAGCCGGGTATTGTAGTGTATCTGTGTGTAACTTTGTGATCGCCTCACTGGGTGTAAACATTGCGCCACCCACTCGTCTTGTCTCTTGCAGCTGTGCCGGGCGGGAAGACGGCTGGAGAGTGAAGGGGGATGGTTTGGACATGCAATTACACTCAGATTCACCAAGAAAATATAACACGATAATGAAGAACATACTATTGTATGACAGATTACTTTGTAAAAATCATATCCAGCTTAGATCCAGTTCAGTTAACTAGTACTGGTGAAGTGTGTGTCTGGAGGGGGACGAACAATCGATGAACTGGGATGACAGTCTTTTTGTGTCAGTGAGACCACCACCAAAGAAGCAAGGGGTGGATCTCCCCCAAGTCCGTTCCTCACACGGTGATATGATTGGTCTATCACTGATGACAACATTTTCCGGAGAAGGCTGTCCTTTATTATGGTCGAAAACTTACTGAACGTAGCTAACAGTAAAGCCAATACCAAAGTCACATGACAAATTAATCATGATTAGTAATCTGTAATTATGAATTGACTGCAAGCATCACCATCTCAGATCTTCTCATACATTGTGCTATATTTCCATCCATTAAAAGCGTACTGAATTATTTAAGTAAGTTTTATGTTAGGGGAAATAGTGGAGTGATGTGGTATTTAGGGGACACTTCCACAGACCCCAGAAGGACACTACGTGGCGCCGATTAACGGGACCCAATACGAATACCATAACGGATATTATAAGCCTTTTGCCGCACCCTGTGAGTACTGGCTTCGTAAAAAGGACATCCTTACATGTCTATCCCTACTCAGTAACGATCCATCTTCCCACAACATACCTCCTTCCTCCCTTTTGTCCTCATCCCAACTACCCTATTGTCACAGAATCTCTTAGTGTCACTCCTATGCAAGTGCTGGATCAAAGTGATTGTGGTAGACTGTATTAAGGATGCGAATTTTTACGTGCTAATCCAGAAATGAGAACGTACACTCACCATTTATTGATGCATACTGTATATGTGACAGGCCCACACCTGCCCTTTCTTTTATCATTTATCAATACAGGGAAATATTACTTTATGTTGACGCGTGTTTGAGCCATTAATATAAAAGTTCATATAAGGTAATGACTGGCTCCAGTGTTATCAACTAAAAAACAAAGCAGGAGGACAAATGAGCATCCGGCTAGTAGTGGTTGGGCCGGACGATAGGCAGGGAGCTGAAAAGCCGGGCTATCTAATCTAAAGCCAGTGTTACTTGCACCAGGTTCGTGCATGCACAAAGTACTCTGTGCATAAAGTTCCCTATACTTAAGTGTGGGGATATACTGGGTACTTCGTACAGTACATAGGTTCACATGCTCGAAAGCTCGTGCCTACACAAAGAACCTTATGTGTTAAGTATTCTATACCACATCCCTGTCTTTCGGCATAAACCGTTAAAAAGGCGACTTCCTTTGATCTATGGAGGGACAATATATGTGGTGAAGTCACATCGTCCCTCTGTTCCTCATATGATGTCACCTACTTGGGATGACATGACCAACACGCTGGGAAAGGATGTTACTGAGGGTCAAGCAGGAATGGGCAGAACATGGCAAATAAACACAAGATGGTAAATACTCGGTAAAAAAAAAAAAAAAAAATCAGTAGCTAGAGTAATGACAGCATCTTTTTTTTCCCCCCCCGTTAATTAGGTTCTTTTTTTTACCATTCGGTACAACTCCCAACACTCTGGGGAACACTCGCTGAAGGCCAAGCAGGGAAGGGTGTGACAGCAAAGGGTTACATTTCACATATACTGTATAAAAGTTATAGAAGTAATTAGCAGTACAAGCACAGTAGTAAACAAACAGTTACAACGACATACATGGTACAAAGTTGTTGTAGTAACTAACCGAGAACAATTTACTTAACCCTAAAATGTGTTGAGTTTTCTGTAATGACTCGACGAGAGAAAATGGAAGGCCCGTTTTCGTTACCGTGCGGGGTCGATGGCTCTTTGCTATTGAATGCGTAACCTCCCTATGCCGCACTCACTTGCTCTCTTTCGTTTTTAACGCCTGCAATTAGGCCAAACAAGCGGACAAGCGGATATTGGAATCATGTTTTCAGTTAATTCTGCAGGCTGCCTGAAACTTGGGTAGATTATCATGTTTCTTGCTTGTTATTTACGAGGAATAATTATACTGTAGGGATGGTTTGTGATGTACAGAAAGACGCCTGTAACGCCGCTTATGTATTTACGTATTGTTTATGCATTGACTCTGCTGTGAATAATGACTCTCGTAATTTGCGTATCTTGTGAATTCTTACGATTTACTTATGTTATTTTCATACAACGATAAACGAAAACGATTATGAAACATTTATCATTAAAGCATATCTTAACTTTCTGGGTATATTTTCACAACCATTCACCATATCTGTGACGCTGTAACTGAAAGAATTTTTCACCAAAACATAGTTCAACCTTCACCATAAAATTTACTTTTTTCCCATAATATTACTCAGTCTTTGCCTTGCAGTTTCCTCTGTCACAATATTATCCAACTTTCGCCTCGCAGCTTATCTTTTCCTCTATCACTCAACACCTCGCCTCACAGTTCTCTTTCGAATATTACTCAACCTTCGCCGTTCTTACCAAGAGTATTACTAAGTCTCCACACTGTAGTATATTTTTCCAACAATATTAGTCAACCTTTACCTTGCTGTTTAACTTCACACAAAATATTACCAAGTTCTCACCCTGAGTTCATTTTCCTCACAATAGCCTACTACTCTGCCTGCTCCTTCAAGTTTACTACTTTTCCACAATATTACTCATTCTTCGCCATGCAATTTACTTTTCCCTGCAACATCATTCACTTCTCGCTTTGCAACTTAACATTTTTAGAGCAGCGTCTCAGCGATACTGTCAGGTAACACCTTACAGGTTTGTAACACAGTGATGGTTGACTCGCGCAGAATGACCAACAATACACGTGACAGTAAATATTGTTATAATAACTGTTATAATTAGTTAGTACCATGAGTCTCTGTTTCACACTGCCTTAAACTGTACAGTTGAATTATATCCACATTTCAATATGCGTGACAATTTTTACGTTTAAACTATATCATTCTTGACATGTTAATCGTTTCGCTGCTACGGATACACTTACATATTTACTGCAGGAGTAATCCAAGCGATTTTATTCCTCTGAGGGAAATCTTAGCAGCGTGAAATAAAGAATACAGTGTTTCGATTAATCTTTCTGTTGCCAAAGATGCATTTTTTTCCCTTTAAGGCTTAAAACTAGAGGATGTTATCTCATAGGTGGGGAAATTCTAGTAGTCAGTGTTTTACCGATACCGTATCACTCTGTGGCTGAATATGATCGTCTGGCGTTAGCAGAAGGAAAATACTAGAGTTGACTTGACCATGACAGGGTTAACACTAAACCTTTCGTCCTCCAGCTTCTTACCTTTCAAATAAACTGGAGTCGAGGCAAGACAGTAAGTATTTCGGCGATGTTCAGACCAAGTGTTAGTAAACAGAAATAATGAAACTTCCCCCTACCCGATACACACACACACACACACACACACACACACACACTACGTGACGAAGAGGCCACTTCCAGAATGCAAGATAAACCTAAGAGGTTCAGTCAGCAGGCAGCGGTCCCCATGGTGACACACAAGAGTATGACCTATCACCATCATTATCATCAGCGTCTGTCACTCCACTGTAGGACAAAAGGTCATATGCTAAGTAACTTTGGAGGCTTCGTGGCGCTTTTTCCTTAGTAGTTTATATTTCGTACTACGCCTTAATTTTCTTTAACATGCTGTAATGCAACTTAATATGGATATAGTTCGCATCAAAACCATACAAGAGGACAATGAGGTGTAATGAAGAGAATAAATCGCCAAGGATGAGGTGAATGCGAAGTCTCCAACGCCACTTATAACCCAATGGCGAGTTCCAGCCTTGACCACTTTATTCTACCGACTGTTGGCCGACTCTGTCCCATTTCTTTTGTATAACAGTTGATCCACCAGTTTCCTTCCGCATCTACCTCTTCCTTGCACTCCTTCTTCCTTCACAAATTTGCTTCAAACTTGGCACAGCTGTCTCTTGGGAAAATACCCCGGACATCTTTTATTTATTTTATTTTATTTTATTTTTTTTTTGGGGGGGTGCCTTTTGCGATAAAAAGTCAAACCATAGACACTTTAATTTGGGAATCCTATACTCTTATATGTTTATTTATCATCATGGAAATTTGCACAAAAATATGTCAGGATACCATGGTTTCGAGGAGACCATCCTGCATTCTCCTGGCAATCTTCGGTTACTTAGCCTATGCTTTCACTACACTTCAAAAGCAGATGGAGACATTAGGCCTGACGGCAGGCAAATTATGTTATGCTTTGCACCAAGTTATTAATGCAGGTCAATATCAGAAGGTGATGTTAAGGTTTAACTTGTTCAAGACTGGATACAACCTATCCTAAATATTTATTTTGGATGCGTTCTTCTGATGCTTTTCTTGGTAATGCTTAAGGAGACAAAGGACCAACTTAGGAAAAAAAAATACCTTTGAACTGATTCAGTGATTGTAAAGGTGTAAAGTATGAAGTGGAACCATAAAAAAAAAGGGGGGGGGATATGATTATATAAGAGAAAAGTTTGGTTAGGTTAGGATAAGATCCATCTATCTCTCTATCTATAGAATCTATCTATCTATATATATATATATATATATATATATATATATATATATATATATATATATATATACAATTACATAAGAGGAAGGTTTGGTTAAGTTAGGATAAGTTAGGTTAGGTTAGCATAAAACCGATTAGGCTAGGATAAGTAAGGTTGGGTTATTACGAAAATTAAGGTTAATTCAGCATAAAACTGGTTTAGTCAGGATAAATAAGGTTAGGTTGTTAGGAAAATTTAGGTTAGGTGTGGGGTAATTTCGTTCAAAGGCGTCCGTCTGTCTTCGTGCGCCACAAGATGGCGTCCGACTATAAACAATGGTCGCCTTTTTTAAGCGTCTTTCACCACTAAAAAAATAAATAAATAAATAAATTTGAAAACGCAGTCAGAAAAAACTTGAACAATCCCATGAAAAGCTGCTAAGGTAAGGAAAAAACAAAACTTCAAAATACGGCGGCCCTATATCTCCTAAAGGATTGCTTTTACTTCTTAGAAATCACTTTACATACGTACATATATACACACTGTGTATATATATATATATATATATATATATATATATATATATATATATATATAATATATAATATATATATTCAAGCTGTGAATGTGTCTGCCTGTGAGTTTTCTTTTTACCACGAGAACCGTAAGAGATATCGACATTATTCCTTTTGCATTAGGTCGGGGTACGTCTAAGGAGTGTCAGAAGTGGTAATCGCGTGCAACGCGACGGCGCGAAAATTCCATAAATAGTGACACGTGAAAATTGCGATTGTTTTTCGCCTTTTTGATCAGAATTGGTCATTGTGGACTCAATAACGATATGAAACAAAGATAATGGTATTTGCAAACATTTTGTGATGGAGGGGCTATTAGTTATTGCAGCAAATTTTTGCGGGCAAACACTATAGTATATATGCCGCGTTTCTGTCGTCCAAGCTGGCGGATCGGATTCGAAGCCATCTTCAGTGAAACCAAGCTGTGCCGTTTTTGTCGGCTAGAGTGATACGAAGCCGGCCCAAGCATTTGTCATCGAAACCAAGACCGTCTTCGTATCTCACCCAAGCGTGGTCGGGGCTCGGGAGCAGTCTTGGTGTAGCTTGGGGAGAGTGAGATCGGCAAGCAAGGACACGTAAATGATAAATATCATGATATTAGCACGATGTACATAAAATTAGGGTACAGATGGCTAATATTAACGATATATAGTGCCAGTTCAGCACAAATAACAGCTACGTGTAAGTTGCATACAAAGCTGGGAATAGCGACGCTATTAGTAACGGCGCTACATAGCGCCGCTACTATTTTAATAGCGATGGTGGTAACGCCATTATTTTTTTTTTTTTAGCCAGTAGCGAAACTGAGAGCGCCGCTACTTTTTGGCTGTACTCACGCGTTGCCGTGCCCTTGGCTACTCACGCGACGAATACAGGTCCGGAGTCGGTGAGTACATACAGATATGCCGACGGTTTGGTTGTATTTATTAATGACGAAAAATAATACTTTCGTCAATTCTGCCAATTAATGATGTTTGTTCTACATTACATCAGTTATTTATTAATTACTACTTACTAGTAATGTGCAATAATTAGACAGGAATTTGCTAGTTAATTATCGATCATTTAAATTAAGTAACTGGCAGCTTGGCGAGCAGCACGGGGACTGAGTGCGAGCCAGACTACCCAGTCTCAGTTTATTCTGCCGTGGTCAGCAGACTGTGATTTTTCGAAATTTCGTTGCACTTCATTTCCATTATGGAACCTGACCCCTGTATTGATCAGAATATTGAACTTGCAATTTGAGCCTTTGCTTCACACACACACACACACACACACACACCGCTCGCTGGTGCAGTGGTAACGCTCTTGCTTGCCAACTGGTGGACGGGAGTTCGCGCCTCGCTCAGGTTGCGAAAAGTTTCACTGACGAAGTGGGTGGTTACTGTCCCCCTTGAGCAAGGGGACGGGTGTGTGCGTGTGTGAAGGTCACAGCCTTGCCCTTAGATCGGACTATATGAACTCTCAGCTCCCTTCCGGGAGGGTAAAAGCTGACGATCACGACCATCAAGTGATCCTGACCGACCCAGTGAATTACACATCTCTAATTATCCCCGTCTCTAACTCCCGCCCTCTCCCTCACTCTCTCTTTCGGAATAATTCTTACTACGTTATTACTTCGTAACAGTATGTTACTTTCAGTTTAAAGTAATGGAAAAAAAATTGCTGTTGTATAAATAGCCTTTAAAAGAAAGACCCAGTTCATTTTTACTTTCGTTTTCGTACATATCTTAAATAGGTATCACTGAAAATATAATAAATCTATTTAATCAATTATTGACCCACCGTGTCCTTATCTCTCAAAAAGATCCTTTTTTCTTCCAGAAAAACTGGCATTTCACAATTTAAGTTTGGCTTTGAGTTCGGCAGGAGTCCACGATTCATAACTGCTCGTATCTGCAGGTGGTTTTCCTCTGTTCCCAGCACGTTTGCTCCCTGAGATGGACGCCTTGGCACACACTGTCTTATACTTCACTATCAATGGAAGGCCACATTTTTTTTTGCCTATTATTTACGTATGTTACTTTCAGTACGTATACCAGGTAACAGTGTAAAAGAACATTTGTTACATTATACAGTAAATAGCTTTTTCCTGTACCTTCGGCTCTAAGCTTCATTAAAGTGACACCGACATGTATATGATGTTTTTATTTTTTTCAGTATAAGTATATACTGACATTACTGGTACACAACATAACCACCCAGACTGACTAATATCAAAACAGTATATAGTGTATTGCTATATCACAGATTTTTGTTAACCTTTCCTTTGTGTACCTTTTTCTTATCCAAAGTAGCGGGAGCGCCGCTACATTTCGTATCAAGTAGCGAAACCAGTAACGCCACTATTTTTTCGAGCTAGTAACGGGAATGGGAGCGCCGCTACTTTTTATTAGTAGCGTTCCCAGCACTGGTTGCATAATCGTCAGAAGATCCTCTTCGGCGAACTCTTCTGTTTACTTTGCGATCGGCACGTTTAATTTTCGTTTCTAAGTATCCTGGACTGTTTTTGCAGACAGAAACCATGCGCCCCAAGAGGCGCTTCGAGTCCCAAGTTCCAGCTTGGACGACGTAAACACGGCTTAAATAAAGCAGATCTTGGGCCTACAGGTATACTGCTTAAACTTAATTTGGTTACATATGAAATACAGTATCCTAAGTGGCGAAGATACATTAACATACGAAGCAAATTATTGACCCACCGTGTCCTTACCTCTCAAAAAGATCCTTTTTTCTTCCAAA